>NW_010130717.1:110008-196048 GCF_000699245.1 Pterocles gutturalis | reverse complement strand
TATATATATATGTCACTGTTTGATCCTGGCATTTCTGTGTGTTAGGCTCACTTCTCTCATGTGACACTTCGTTATGCCTTTTTGGGGTTTGAATAAAAATGTAGTTTTCTTTCCTTGTAGATAAGATCACCAGTGCTGGGAGCTACTTGCTGTGTGTAGTATAGATGAGTGTTTTGTGTCCTGGAGACTGAAAACTTTCCAAGTGTGAGTGGTCTCTTATTCCCTTTTTCCCCCCATCTACACTATTTAATGTCTGTGATCTGGCTGAAAGCAGATGTTTTCTGCAAGAAGCAGCTGAAGTACCTCAAAGATGCCAGTAAATTATTGTGAAGAAGCACATCAATGAAGGCTTATGGTCTTATTGCTGTGCAGCTATCCTGTGGGCAGTCTCCCTATTCATACAGGAAATTTTTGGTAGCTGGGAAGAGAACCCTGAATTTCAGGGTCATAGGTGCTTTTGTTTCTGGTCTTGTAGCCATGTGACTTGTTTGTTGTTCATCTCATACCCTGAAAGAAGCATAAGTTTTGTAAGATAACATAATGTAACATAACATATGCTGTGTCATTATGCTTGCCCATGAGGTCGCTGATTGGGAACTGGACATTTAACTCATTCCAAAATGTTTAATGTTTAAGCATTTAATTTTTGTAACATTATTGTTCTTGTAATGTGAATTTGTTGATGGTTTGTGGGTACTTTTCTTAACATAATTCCTAGGTCCTTTCTTCTTCTTCTTAAAAAAAATAAATCACATATATGTGTGGTGATACAGACTTCCTCACCTGAATAGAAGGAGTAAATCGTAGCAACAGCATTCTCTGACCTATCAGTGGGAGTTAAATGAAACCTAGAAATAGCTTATACAGCTCTTTGACCTGTAGGGGAAGGTTTCGATTTGTGAATCTCTGCTGTCTATTCTATCCTCTATGAGAAAATGTGTTTTTGTGATTAGCAGCAGCACCACCATGCACAGAGATATGGCACACTCATTCTGCAGGACTGTCACTGGAGCTGTGTGCAACCTGTAAAACATCCTGGAAGTGAGGTGGAGGACAGGATACTCATCTGCTTTCTGAAGTGTCACATTTTGTCTCTACCCCCTGTGGAGATCTGGCTTTGTACTTCATGTAGAAAGAAGGTTTATTTGAGACCCAGAGCATGGTCAGCATAGCAGACATAGAGAGGTAGTTGCTGTATCAGAATAAAATCATTGTGGCAATAATGACACTCAATGAGTGTTGAAGGCATGGCTGAATCTCTGGTCTTCAGTGCGTTATCATAGTTAAACTGTTACTGCATTGGGTACCTCAGGCACAGCTTGGGGCTTTGAGTCAACTTGGGCACTCAGGGGTTCATACCAGTACCTGATTTTCCTCCAAGGTAGTTTATTGGTTGCTACAGGGACAGTTACATATTTGGTTTTAAGCCCAATTTCTATAGACACCAGTATCTTCTGAAAGCTTGCTTTAAGCCCTGTGTGATAACTATATTACAATTTCTTAATTACATTTTCCTTGATGCTCTCTGAT
Source organism: Pterocles gutturalis (assembly GCF_000699245.1). NCBI lineage: Eukaryota > Metazoa > Chordata > Aves > Pterocliformes > Pteroclidae > Pterocles > Pterocles gutturalis. The sequence continues at coordinate 194,518 of NW_010130717.1, read as the reverse complement.
GCTCTGGAAGCTCTAGATGTCTCTTTAGCAGCAGTGAAATGCTTCTCTAAGTGAAGATGTTAACAATATTCATCAAGGGCCACTGGAACAGTGTAATTTTGAAGCTGGCCTTGATGGGATCTAAGCTGGAGAAATATTAACTCCTTTGAATATCCTTCCTATATCATTAGCCTTAGATATCCTTCATGAACTGTACTCTCTAGTGGAGGTGCTGTGTATGTTCTGCCTGGTCCTGAGCGCTTTCTGCTCGTCTTAGCTTGGCAGAAACCAAGGATTACCCAGCACCTGTCAGAACATGGTTATGTAACAGTAAGGACAATAACAGATAATTTAGTTAGAACAATGTATGTATTTTCCAGTAATTTGTCTCTTGTTTTGCAGTTTTCCATTTTCCAGATATTACATAGGACAAACTCGGCAGAAGCCCTCTGTTCTCTGAGTAATTGCCCATATTTTTTCACAAGCATATAGATATTTCATTTAATCCTTTGCAGCCTCCCTCTGTGGCATCTGCTTATTTATCACTGTCTCTAAGATCCCTTTTCCACTTGGTAATGTTCATATTTTTGGTCCCTTGGTTACTGCTATTGTCAATTATTATCCAGTAAGATTTATAGCTGTGAGACTTGTACAAATAATCTGTCTCCCCCTTTTAATGGCTTAACGCTAGGACACCTTTGTTATTCTCTAATGAAACTGTATGTATAATTTCTAGATAAAATTTTGCAGGTATGTAATGAAAATTTCGATCAGCAATGGAACTACGTCAGACTCTCTGACAGGCTACAAATCGCCCTGCACCATGGGCGCAGAGACTCACTGTAACTTTACAATGAGTTAACCTTTTCTTTGACAACTGAGGTTGGAACTCCTTTGCTGATGGAGTATAATATAGTACCATGTAAATTGTCTGGGTTTTTTAATTGATATATTATCTCATTTAAATGCACAAGGAAAAATTCAGTTTAATTTAATTTCTGTGTAACAGAGTTACATGGAGAAGGTTGTATATACATTTTTTAATTCCAGTAGTATTTTTAATAAATTTCAGTTCATACCCCTGCTCCTCCTAAACTGCATTTAGCTACTTTTAAAGTAGGGTTATGAACATTAAGTACCCTTTCATATGGTGTTCCTTCTGTTGTTGTTGTTTTTTTTTTTTTTTTTTTTTTTAAAAGATTAGGCCATGACACATGTAGACTTATCCAGGTAGCGCAGTATGTTGTGGGTGGGGTTTTTGGTGCTCTGTTGTAAAAATTAGCAACAGCCATATGCTGTTTGCCTTTGAGAACTATTAGTAAAATGAATTAATGACACTTTTATTTCTTTCATATTTGTTTGATTGGTACTCAGTTTTTTAAAGCGTATTCTTTGTCATATTGTTTCAGTAAATAGATTGAAATAGACTCCGTCCTGCTGATAGAGATCCTTCTCTCAGCTGGAACAATAAAACCAGTGATGCAGAAGCAGGTCCTTCTCTGCTCTTGAGACTGAAACATTAAGGGATGGCTGGCAAGTTGTCCTCTTGACTTGTTTCATGCTTCCCATGTCTGCTTCAAACAAAATATATCAGAGACCTCAAATATGATTTTGTGCATTTATTTTGAGTGTAGATGAAGAAAAAGAGTTTTGAAGGAGGGAATGTGTGTGTGTTTTTAAATATACTGACTTCAGTGAGCCTGAGCAGAGAAAGAGTAGCTCAACATGATGGGGATACCCTGAAAGGCTTTCCATCTCAAGTTTGCTCTTCTGTGTAACACTGGTACACAAAAAAGGACAGGACTGAATAGTTAGGGTAATTATTTTGATTGTTTGATGATTTTTCCCAAATTGAATCTTAAATTTTTGCTAAAAGTATGTTTTACATGTACAATTAATAAATAACTTTTTATGGACTTCCAGCGTGAGAAGCTGATACATGAGTTGGAGGAAGAAAGACATTTACGACTTGAGAGTGAAAAAAGATTACGGGAGGTGACACTGGAGTCAGAGCGTAGCAGAGCTCAGATGCGTGGGCTGCAAGAACAGTTTTCCAGGTACGTTGCATAAGTAAACTGTGTTCCAAGTGGGAAGACCATATTTTGGTACAAAAAGATTGATCAAACCTGCTGATAGCTTGACTGGATGGAATCTAAGGCAAAAACTGCTCTACCTCTGAAATTCTGTAAACATAACAATCTTTTGGCTCAATGAGTGTTAGCATCCTGTAAAACTTATGTAATGGTGAAAATTTTCATCTCTAGAGATTTTGCATTCGTTAGAATTCCCAATAATTTTCTAAGTGCAGGTCTTCACTTCTCAAAAAGTGCATGTCATTGATAAATCAATATTTGGTTGCTTCATTCTGTTAACCAACAAGAATGAGTTTGATCAGTCTGAATAAAGGGGAAAAAAGTGATGCCTTTTATCAGCTGGGTAATCATCCTGCTTGGACATGCTTTGAATCTCTTCCTGCATTGACTGGACCAGAGCTTTGAGCTAGAACAGAGCTGCACTTACAAGGGAACCATCTTAGAACTGGGATTTAAGACAAACCATTCATATGACAACAGTAAGGATTTGAGTTATTTATTGTTTTCATGATGCATCATGAGATCTTGTACATCGAATAGGTTTTTTATTGTTTTTGTCACGTGAATGGAAACAAAACAATCAAAACAAAATCAGAGGAGACAATGAAATTTTATGTTGTTTATTTTCTATCAAGGCTGAATATGAACTCATTCCTTCAAGCTGCTGAATCGTTGAAAAGTTCAAGTTCATAGAATCATAAAATCATAGAATCATTAAGGTTGGAAAAGACCTCAAGGATCATCAAGTCCAACCGTCAACGCAACACCACCTAACTCAGTAAACCATGTCCCTAAGCACCACATATACACATTTCTTGAACCCCTCCAGGGATGGTGACTCCACCACTTCCCTGGGCAGCCTGTTCTAATGGCTGATCACTCTTTCAGTGAAGAAATTTCATTTTCAGAAGTTCAGTTTAATACGGTGAAAACAAGCTGTGGGGTGGATTTTTTCTTCGCTCATTTTTGGAGAGGTGCTACAGTTTTCTGTGTTGGGCATTTTTTGTGTTTTTTTTCCTCATTGTCTGCCATGCTGCTTCTCTGATCTGAGACTGAGTTTCTAGGCAATGCTGCAAAAGCTGTTAATAGCAATAATAAAATTTGTTCTGATCTGTTATTTTGTTTTTGGAAAATTAATGCTCTTCAGATTTTTAAAAACTATCAAAGTGTTCGGATAGGTCTGAAATTCTTCCGCTAAAATTGGTAAGGATATTTCTTTTTTAATGTTTTGTTGTTGTTCTTGTCCTGTGATCTTTGGTTTCAAATTTTACTTATTCTGATGAGACTCACTGAGTAATATATACAAAATAAATCCACCCCATGAGTATTCTTGGTTAGAATATTTTGGTCTATTATATATTAATCTTTGTTTATGGAAGAATTTCCTGAGGTCCTGAATTTAGAACAGTATTATTGTTATAATAAGTAGAAGCCTTTGAAATAAACTTTAAAGATGGTGCAGCCCTGATTAAGAAAAAAAGAAAAAAAGAGGTGAGGGGAAACCAGTCTCCAGAGTAGCGTGCCCAGTAACTTGGTTGAATTTTAACTGTTGCATATTCATATTTTTTCACGATAACCCTTCATTAGTCCCGTGAAACTGATCCAGTTCTACAGTGTTTCTGAAAAGAATAACTATATTATTAGTTAGGCTCCCTGAAGTCCACTATCTTCGAATTAATCCATTCTTTTTCTTCTGTTATTATGTGCAGTCTATCTTACTCTGATCTATCAAGAGGCAGAGGGATACAAGTTCTTTGGATTAAAGTTGTTTGTCTCTTTATTTTTGTACCTCTCATTAAGATAAACATGAATGCCATCTAAATCAGTATTGTGTTCTTTGTACAGCTGTCTGCACGTTAGCTACACTGTTTGAAGGCAAACGTAGATATCACTTTTCATTCATGGCAACAGAGGTTGGCCCTGTTATTACCAATGATGAAAACTGCCATTGGCTTCATCAGGGTATGATTTTATTTTCGTGTAGACCAGATGCCAGGAAGATAATACATCACTTAAATACTTCATTTGCTTTTAAAACATTGTTCTGATTAGATGTTAATTTTTCTTATATTCAGTAGAATATTTGCTTACACAAGGAGACTTTCTCCCTAAATGAGTGTATTTTTTCTTATCCTGCTTCAAAAAATAATGAAACTGGCAACTGGATAATCTTGTGCTGCTTAGAGATTCTGTATTATTTGAAGGAACTGAGACGCTTTTTCTCAATTTAAGAACAATTAAATGGGACATGACAGGTGGTGATGGGAGGAGATGTTAAAATCAAGCAAATTAGAAGTATTTCGGAAGAAGATGGCTAGAGAATAATACTTTGAACTCAAATGTTCTGGCTTTCAGATGCAGATAGACTAAACTAAGAACATAAATTATAGCATAAATCTTTTAAATCTGTGTAATTCCTGAACTGAGTGGATTTACATAGTGATTCCTACATACACATGCAGTGCAGCAGGTTAAACTGTGATTTGGAGGATGTTTCTTTGCATCTCAAAATATTTTCTCTGCATCTGTGAAAGAATGAAACATGATAGTTTGTGGAAAGCTGTAAGCTGACCTTTCTAATCAGGGGAGGAAAGCTGCCTCTTCCTATCTGAAATTGTGTGTAAACTTTAATCTGTCATATAAGCGTATAGTTTGAGATTGAGGAGTTCAGAAGGCAAGCATTTTTTTTATTGATTGATGTTTGTGTTCTTACCAACTAAGCAATATTCCAGACTAGGAGCCTGAAATAAATCGAAGTTCTCTTTCTTAACATCTGTATGAATCTGCCAGAGCCTTAAAGTGACACAGTGGTTAGTTTGAAAAATATGTGACAGTTGTTGTAGAAGGAGAAAGAGCTTTTAAAACCAAATATCTTTTCCAGAATTGTACTGTGGTGTATCCATGTAGTTTTACATTTGTTTTCTGATTTTACTGGAGGTGAATAAGATGTGGAAGGATCCTGCAGGAAAACCATTTAATGCTAAAGCTGGGATTTTACACTGTACTTGGATGCAGTTATTTTTGCATTGCCTTAGTATAATCTCACTTTGAGGTGAAATCCTTGATGTTCTCTTTCTCAAAACCACTGAGATCTGTTGCTTTGCTGCAGCTGTTCTGTTAAATCCTAGAAGCCCTCTTTTTGGCATGACAATGTACAGATAGAATGTTGCTCAAATGCATGAAGACTAACCGTATAAATACCTATCAGCCCAGTTTCTTCCAAGACAGTGTAATGCAGTCTGACTTTTCCATTTTAATTGTTGGCAACTGTCATCTATATACTGGTGGGTCACCATTTACATTACTGTTATGCATGCTGCCTCTTTATCCAACTCTGGGGGAAATCAGGTTAATTATTTTTGGTTTTCTTTTTTTATTTGTTCTTTTTTTTTTTTGATTGATCACAGTTTAATGTTAGTTCTTCCTTGAACTTCTTACATCTTGGACATTAGAGAAGAAAATACACTGTGTCGCATGTACCTCCTTTCTTGGTTTCAGTTCTGCTTTTCCTACTTTTGGCATCTTCCTACAACAGTAGGAACAGAAATGCAACAACCCTGCCTGAAGCAGTAGGTGTGATTTATAGTATCACTCTAAAAAGCACACTAATACAATAGAAATTGATTACATTTCTCTGCTGTACCTTAGTAAGCAACAGAAATTGTTGTCTGTTGAGTGCATACAATACATGTGACTCCAAACCGGGATTAAATTTTAAAGCATTAAGAGAGATAGCTTTACTTAAGTTATTTTGATTACTGTTTTGGTCTAAATGAAATAAGTTCAATAAAACACAGTATTGTAAAGTATATCTGTAAACAGTAATTGAAGAGGCTAGTATCAAATCTTAAAATCCCTTTTGGGTAAATTTCAAAAATTCTTTCAGTTAAGATGATGTTGTTTATAGGTATCACTGTCTGTGACTGGAAAAAACACCTCAGGCTTTTAAGAATGGATGTTATTGGAAAAGTAGGAAACAGTCCTTGTTTGATCTGCCAGCTTCCTGCAAATGGGATGAGTGCAATTCTCATTAGATTGTATTTCAGTGTTCCTCTCATATTAATGTTGACCATAGGGTTAAGCCAGTCACTTCTGTCAAGGAAAAAATTACTACTACAAATCTGAAAACTCTTCACATAAAAGGACTGTGTGGCTGTTGGTTTAAGCACATCCTACTTGGTTTTCTCCAATTATTGTTAATTCCCCTTGCTCTGTTCTGGCTTGTCAGCAGGTGAATGGAAATGGTAACTGTTTTCCTAGCAGCTGTGATAGAGATTTTTTGCATTGCATCAGCATGTTGATGTTGCATCATCACATTGTAATTTCTAACGCTATCACATCTGCTTGATCTAGAGGTCACCACCTGCTATGACTTGTAATCCACGTAAAACAGAGACCGTGTCTGGAAAGTGTAAACCAGTAGGACACCTCGGTAGCCCCTGTGGTCAGTCAGTTTCTCTAATGCCCATTGAATGCCAATTTAAACCATTAATAACATTTTAATCTAGTTTCTGGGGAGATTAAAATGCTCTCCTGGCAGCCATTGATGGTATTCATTTGATTTTGTCATAGAGGAAATGAGTGAGATACTATAAGGGAATTCAGTCCTTGTCTCAGACGAAGATTACAGAAGAAACCGTCTACAGTTCTGGTTTTTTGTGTAGTTCTGCACTAATCTCTTATCATCCTCCCTGTGTGGCCTGTGTGTAGGGTTATTGAGGGAGGTAGATTGTCACAAAGTTATATCAAAGGCTGACCTTGTCATCCTGCCCTATGTTTTTAGATACCACCGTATTTTATTATATGTGATTGTTACAGACAAAAAAATAGTGAATAAGTGTAAAACACAACTTGCTAACTTGAAAATGTCCTATGTCTGGTGCGTATCTCACTTGTACACTTCTGCTGTGCTTCTGACCATAAGAAGTCCATCTTCAAACCTGTTGTGGTGGGTTGACCTTGACTGCCTGCCAGGTGCCCACCCAGCTGCTCTCTTATTCACCTTCCTCAACAGGAATGGGGGAGAAAATAAGAAAAAAAACCTCATGGGTTGAGATAAGAACAGGCAGATTACTCACCAAGTACCATCATGGGGAAAGCAGACTTGACTTGGGGAAGATTAATTAATTGCCAATTAAAAATAGAGAAGAAGAGTGAGAAACAAGAAAACTAGTAACACCTTCCCCCACCCCTCCCTTCTTCCTAAGCTCAACTTCATTCCTTTGTTCCCCACTCTTCTACTTCCTCCCCTGAGCAGCATGGTTGGGGCTGGGGGGTGGCACAACAGGAGCTGCTGTAATCAGTTCAAACTGCTTTGTCTCTGCAACTCCTTCCTCCTCACATTTCTCCCCTGCTCCAGCAGGAGGTCTCTCCCATGGGGGTCTTAAGAGTGCTGGGAGGCCTCTCTGGTGTATGGTGTAAGAATCGTGGGGCGGGTGTCTGCTTCACAGGCACCAGTTCTGGAGCTGCCACTCTCAGTGTGCTGGGCAGAGTGCTTTTACTGGAGGACTGCTTGGCTCTTGGCTGCACTTGCTGAGCCTCAGGACGTGGTATGAATACCGTTTCACTAGGGGCTTGGCCTAATGCTTGGGATATTGATCTTTTGATTAGAATTGACAGAGTAAAAGGATGAAGTTTCTTTTAGATTAACACTGATGGGGTGAATATATTACTATTTTTATTTATGTGCATGTGCAACACTTAGATACATATTTCATCTCTAATCATGGCACAGAAATGTCAAGCACTGTTTAAGTAAGATCAAGGAGCTTTTGCGTGAATAGTTTTCATCTGGCAAAAAATAAAGCAATGGTTTTACTAAACCCATGAAATTAAGCCCAGAGAAGAGGTTGTCCCAAGTTGTATATGGAGCTTGACCCCACTCAGTTCATGGGCTACTTTGAACTAAATATGCTGGTTTCATGTTGTTTGACCAACAAGAAAAAAAAGGAAATTTATAATTTTTCATACCAGGCTTCATTTTTTTTCCACTCTTCTGTGTATCAATGCAGTGGTTTTGAAAGTATATACACATGAGACGTGTCCAAAGAATGTGTTATTTCAGTTTTCTGTGAAAACTACAATTCTCATTCTCATGTTAGAAGCTATTAGGTTGAAATACATATTTTCATACAGAAGTTGAGAACAAAAGCAATGAGATCAGAGTGCACAGAGAGCTGAAGAATGAGTGTAAACTCAAAACACAGAATTCATGCAAGGACCACAAGTTATAGCAGACTATATTGCATGACGTATATTGACTTATGTGACAGTTTTAGAGAGCAATGGATTGCTTTGCTTCAGGCGCTATTAAAGATGCACATAGAGGTACGTGCAGTTCCTGGTCTTCTGTGGACTCTTCAGGTGCTGAAGCCACATTAAGAGCCAGCCCTATTTCAGTACCCTGGTGCACTAGTAAATCATTTGCTGGTTTCATGCCATCACTTAGTTGCTGAAAGCTTCCTTCAAGGGGTCCAGGGAAATAGGTATTTTTTATTTTATCTTCCACAGACAAAAAAAAAATGGCTATCTGTGTCTTTGGAAAATCCTGGGTTTGGTTTGTATTTATTTGTATTCTGACAGCATGTGTTATACTTGGGTTTCCGGAAGGTTGCATCTATGGCCTTTTACTGATTTATCCGAGCCTGAAATGATACTCTGTTTCCTCTGTTGTAGCTAGCACCACAATTTAATAGGATATAGTGGGTTTTTTTTGCTTTGCCTAATATAATGGATTAGCACCAAAGCAGCACTAGGTTACAGTGTAATCTGTTGGTTTACCCTGTTTTTTCAAACATAAAACACAAAGCCTAACGTAAAACAACATACAACATTTTCACCACAATTTAACAGTAGGTTACCAGTGCCTATATGCAGGTCCACACACAACATATAATCCCCTCCAAGCATTAATTTTTGTAATAGAAGGGTAGTTTGAATATTCTCTGCACTTCCATAACGTGGTCCTGACCAAGCAGAACATATCTGTGTCAGGCAGTGTGTGGTATGTATCCGTAATCTCTCTTGTTATATCGCTGTTTCATTCCCAAAGTGAGAAATCTCCACCAATGATGAAGGAAACTCCTGGAAGCATGTACCAGATAATATTGTGCTCAAGAGTAAGAGCAGGGATTCCTGTGCAGATGTAGTTACTGGATTTACAAACCTTTTTATGTCGGAGGACAGTGAAAACCTCATTTTGGTGAAGTTGCAGACTCTCTTGCTATTGCTGTTTAAAGAGATTCAGGTTCACATTTGGTGTTTATGTGCTGTGAAATCCTGTACCTATCAAAGTTCATGGCTCTGTGCATTTTATTTTGCACAACAATAGGCATATTTTTGCAGGTATTTCTAGGTACAGATAATTCTCCATTGTAAAACATGTTTAGATTTATGAAAGGACAGTGCTGATGTAGAAGCTGAGTTCTATTGCTGAGCAATGTTGCTGCCTAAGAGCTGTGCAGTCACATATGTAAGATGTTTCCAAGGTAGATAGGACCTGTGGTTGTTAGGACTTCTGTTTCTTATAGCTGGTTTGCTATTCTTATAGATGTATTTTTAAAATTGCATTGGAACATGCAGAGTTAAAGTACTGACTGTTTCTTTCCTGTGGAACTTGCCATAGTTTGGTTTCAAACTTGGGAAATCAAGAAGGTCTCAGATGTGTTACCAGCTATTCTACAATTCCTTGGTGCCATATAAAGTAAAGAGACTATTCAAAACCAACACATTCCTTCACACATTTAATAAAAAAATTCCTTTGCTAGACATGATAGATAGATACCTTATTTCTAAGGTCCAGCAGAAGGATTAGCAGATCTGCCAGAAAAAGATCTGCAAAGAGCAGCAGAAAATAATTTGTTTTGCTTTAGTTTATTTTTTCCCTTAAGTCAAGCCACTTGATATCAATTAGGAGTGGTCTAAAAGAACAGATTTTTAAATGCTTCTTTTTAACATATTCTTAATTCTGAGTAATTTTATAGGACAGAACCTGCCCTGATTACACTGGCAGATTGTCATCACTTTTTCTTCATAGCTTGCTTTGATTCTCCCATGCATGATTATCCCCTCTATGTGAAAGACCAAACACCTTCATAGAATCATAGAATAGTTTGAGTTGGAAGGGACTTTCAAAGGTCATCTACTCCAGTCCCCATGCAATGAGCAGGGACGTCTTCAACTAGATGAGGTTGCTCAGAGCCCCATCCAGCCTGACCTTGAATGTTTCCAGGGTTGGGGCATCTACAGCCTTTCTGGGCAGCTTGTTCCAGTGTTTCACTACCCTCATTGTAAAAAAAGTCTTCCTTATATCTAGTCTAAATCTACCTTCTTTTAGTTTACCCTCTTTTAGTTGTCCTGTCACAACAAGCCCTGCTAAAAAGTTTGTCCCTAATACTTAGGTCACCTTTCTATTTGGAGGTATGAGATATAGATAGATAGATAGATAGATAGACATGGATATATAGATATAGATATATTTATGTACAACTAAGGCATTTTTGCAAAGATTATTAAAGGATGAAGAGTAATTTTTTTTTTAAATAGAAAATCATGTGGAATATAGGAGGACAGAAGGGCATGTAATAGATGAGAACACAGGAGTGCTTAACAGCTGTTCTGTCCTAGTCTTCCCTAAAGGAAGATAATAGCATACACATACCAATAAAGATTGACAAGGATGATCTGAGATCACAAGATAGAATGTGAAAGGTAACCAGTTAAAGAATTAAGATAAGTAGATTCAGCCAGGATTTCTTGATCATACTCACAGGCACCAACCGCAGTCAAACAACTACTGACAATTATATGTGTAGGCAGTTGAAGAGTGAGTGAAGTCGCAAAGGAGTGCTATTTACTTATACATAACTAAAAAATCGTACACAGAATATTAGACCAATTTGTTCTGAATAAAATTTAGATATGGTTCCACAGCAGTCTTCATGAAGAGGACTAAACTATTATTGTCCCAATGCTCAGTTTGCCTGTGCTCTAATGAGTAGCTTCTGAGAAACTCTTCCAGGAAGAGTTTTTTTGTTAAATTTAATGTACTCTGACAAGAACTGCTGTGGTTAACAATGCTCTATAGTATCTTTCTTGAAGTGCTTTTGAAGTTAGAACATGACTAGAATCAGATGCTACATCCTTAGTGGCAGCTACAGATGATCTGCTTTGGGAAAACTTTTTAATGATGGAAAAAAAGGGTGATATTCCCATGTGCTGTGATGTAAGGAAGGGAGAGGATATGAAATGGAAATGATGGGAAAGTTTGAAACCTGGACTGCATGTGCCTTTCACAACTGGCAGTCTGATGTATGCTCATGCCAGGCACACACATGCTGTCCATGCTTTGAGACTAGTTTATTCAAAGTGAGCGGATCTCTTGGACATACATTTTTAAAATCAATATATATAATGATGGTTAAGACTGATCCTCTGATTCCATTATTAGACTTAAGTGAGATACCAGATAACATGGATTTATCCCATTTTAGTTTACTGATCACATGACGCTTTTGGTTCCTTTTGTCATATGATTGTAAACCTATACTTAAAAGCCATATCCCCATATGTATTTTGCAGATTATAGACTGTTTCTGTTTACTAATGGATCAGAGAGAAACGTGAGTTTATGGTCACAGTTTTTGTGGTTGTTTTTCTGTTAGATGATTCAGCTGGCTTGTATTAATAATTTTCCTGTGCTATAAAACTTGTTTTGTAAACTGTAAGTGTATCATTAATGGGCGGTGGTATATATTCAGTTTGATGGTGGTAGATACAGAGCAAATTAAACCATGAGGGAATACTATGATTAAAAAGCTGACATGAAACCAAATGATCTTGATAGCAGTGCTTCTCTTTTATGAGCATGATTGGAATCTTCAAAGGATTATTGGTTGACTGAGTCTAAATTTACCTCTACAATTCTACAACAAACTAAACCGGGGAGCCTACACTCCCATTCTAATTGCAAGAAGATGAAGTCAGATCCAGAAAAGCGCTCAGCTTTTTTAAAATACTGGTGTGCTTCTGCTCTTGTTGAGGGCAGGAGGAAAGCAGTGCTTCTGGTATCTTTGAGGAGTTTGGTCCCTTAAATAGTACAGATGCACAGATTTGTGGTACAGACAATAAGAACATGAAATCCTGAATGTTATCTCTTGAGTAGAATAATAGAGGAATCCTTTGCCTTGTCTGGATTTCAAAGGAGGGTTTTCTATTTTTCATGTGTGTATGAAGCAGCGAGGAGAACAGGGCTTTTTCTAAAGTACTCTAGAGGAAATGGTACAGGCAACAGTATAGGAAAACGGGCACAAAGATGTCCCTGACTTGGTAGCTATTGCCTGTTGTATCAGAAGGTGGGCCCTATAGATTGGGACTTTTGCTCTTGTCAGTGAGAAACTGTTGTAGAATCATATCTTCACTCACAGTTTGCATAGCTGGCTTTCTAATGCTGGTGTGCAAGTAAAGAGCTGCTCTTTAAATGTGACCAATACATAATTTGTAAATATAATCAATTTGTCATCCTGTTCTACATAAACTCTTAAGTACCTACACTAACTAATGGAAATAGAATAACTTATTTGCCTGACATGAGGTGGTAATATATTTTTTCAACTTAGTAGCAATTTTAGTTTGCATAGATTGGATTGTTTCACAGGAGAATTATTATGGTAATTTTAATTTTATCTTAGAACTTGCGAGTATTCCACAGTATTGTTCTAATGTAACAGGCCATGCAGCAGTTCATTTGTTTGTCAGTGCTCAAAATTGTACAGGGCAACTTAAAAATTTAGTTTTAATATTTTTCTCTTATCAGAATATTTTATGTGTCTTTTTCTGTTTAAGCACATTTCAAATATGATTACTACAAGTTGCAGTGAGTATATTTAAAGCTAAAAAGCTATTATATTAGGTGTAAACTGTTTTGGAGTGTTATTTCTCAGTACATGATAAACAAGAAGAGAAGAGGATGGGATTTGTTTCTGTTTTATAGGCTTGTAGACCTAGTTCTTCTAATTATTCATCCCTTACCCTGATGGTACATTTTGCTAGATACTCTGCAGGTGCATCCTCAGGGACTCAACGCCCTGAAGGCATAAGAATGTTTCAGCTGCATGAATGTTGCTTGTGCATTTTTTTTGGTATATGTAATGGAACTTGCTGAGAGAAAAAATGGGATTTAAAAAAGAAAAGATGCTTGGTTTTAGTCCATCAGTATCAGTAAAGACAGCTGTGAAGTCTTTCTTCACTCCTGTTTGAAGGAAAGGCTTAGATTTCTCACTGAGTTTGGATCTCGACCTAGCAGAGGAAATGTCCCCTGGAAAGGAATGGGCATTTCCCTTCTTAAGGATGAAGAAAGCATTGAAGGAAAATTGGTACAGTTTTAAGTGACCTGACATGATTCAAACTATTAAAATAAATAAGGAAAATTTGTGGGCCCTATTCTCACTAGCTCCTGAAAGGTACTAGATGACAGCACTAAAAATGCAATGATGAAAGTTGACTATGTCTGGCTTATGGCAGGAATGGACCTAAGTAATTACTGTGGGCTTTGCCTGTAAGGGATTTACTGCTTGAAATCTTGATATTTTTTGCAGTGTCATTAATCATGCTGAATTTATATGACTAATACGGTTATAATTCCTAACTCCATAGGGATTCTGTTACAATTTAGTGACAATTACTGTCTACTATTGCAGATAGCTTTTATTGTAAAACATTGCTGAAAATCTTAATGTGATTATCTTTGGTCATAATGTATGCTTCAGTTTGCAGGTATTGTAAGAAAATGTAGATTGATTTGAATGATTTGAATGATTGTTTCAGTGTGACATGGCTTTAATTTCATGTGTAGTGCCTGCCTCATCATCTCAAGTTTTATGAATTGGGCACTGCTACCCCTCAGTCCAATTGTGTATTAAATAGCATTAATTAAATATGTATTTCAGAAAGCATCCATTATCTTCCAAGCATGCAGTGTAATAACTATGGATGGGTTATTCTGAAAACATTGTCTGGAGGATGTCAATAGACTATTATGTTGCATAAAATTATGAGATCCTCTTGTGACAATCAGATAATTAAGGATACGGTGCAAAAGGATGCAGAGATACTACAAATCTTGTTCAGACCAAGCCACATTGTAGAGAACACTGACTATATTAGGTAGTTGATACACACACTAGGTTTACACATGCCTTGGAAAAGATTCTTCTTTTGCATTATTCTGTTTAAAGATAAATGAGTCCCCGATCGATTACTTTCTTCAAGATAAGGGATTTTGCTCTTCTTGCTTTTCACCACCGTTCCAGATAGGAAGGAAGAAATGGCACACTGAGGAAAAGTTGCATTTGTCATGAGAAAAGTGCTTAGGAGGAGATGTGAGAGGATGAGGCTTAACACTTCCAGGAAACAGAGATTTCTGTAGTCTCTTTGGCATGGGAGGTTGTGCTGCATTTTAGAACTTGACATACATTTTTTTGCAAGCATTTTTAATCCTCCTTTTCATTCTTCGATATTTGTGGGATTTAATTTGTCCAATTTTTCATGCCAGTACATACCAGAGAAAGCACATCTTGCCATACAGTGTGCCTGCATTGGAAATCCAAGTAAACTATGTGTTTTGAGCTAAGCTTTCATTCTCTAGGAATACAGATTAGATCATTAAGTTGTAGTCCCTTATCGGTGTTTGCAAGCTGCAGAGTCTATTAATTGAATGAATGTGGCATGGGTTGATACACTGTCTCACCTGATCAGAAGGTAAGCTTTTTCTGTCTTTACCTATAGGTTTCATCCTTCATCCTAAAGCCTTTTTAGAGGCACTGAGTCGATTGTAGTTTTATTGCTGTGTTCCATTTGTCTTCAGTTGGCAGATTCCTTCCAGCTTGTGTCTGCTAATCATAAGAAAGCTAATCATGTATAGATCATGTATAGATGATAAATAACAGTAAGCCTTTGTGTATATTCCTTTTTACTGGGAAAAAATCAGTAAGAAACTGGAAAACTCTGTGTTAAAAGTGGTCTACAGTGGAGATCCCTCCCCTTGGCTTGTTGAGTACAAGTGTATCTCAGAATACAAATTCTGTTCAAGATACAGTATTTCTTAATCTTCTCAAATGCTGTAAATATCTGCTGCTGCCACACTTGTATTCTCAAACTGAATAGAAAACAAAACCCAAAAAAGAATCGAGCTCTCAATATCATCCTTAAAAGGCAAATGTCTATCAAATTCATTTCTTATGTCTTAGTCTCAACCCTTCACAGAGAAAAGAGCTCATTTTGTCTAAAACTATGCAATAGTAAACAATGGGAGAGCATGTCACATTGGTGTGACTTTACTGTACAACCTGCTAAAAAGTAATGAGGGAAACTTACATTTTTTTAAAAAAAAAATTGAGTTTCATGGAGGCCATTTGGATCCGTTTCTGAAATATTTTTGAAGACAATTTTAGTGTATGCAGGGAAGAATAACGGGTCATTGGTTTCACTAGACTCATACTTCAGTGAGTATTCCTGTTGTAAAAATACTTTAAATATTCTGGGTTTCATTCAGCTCTTGTAGTCATGTACTGAATTGCTGAAATCTAGAGCATTGCAAAATAACGAGCAGTATTTTCCCATTCCAGACTTGCCTGCATTGTGAGCCCTCTGTTGCATATTTTGTGACATATTTAGTGTTTATTGCAGTGCTATATGTATTTTCTCAATCAGTGTGTTTGTAATACGACAATTATACTGGCAACTGCAATGTGGAACACATGCGTCATGATCCATTGTAGTGCTGGCAGGATGAGAAATGTCAATTGAGGTTGTTGTAAGAGGTTTTTTTTTTTTACTAAGGAGTGAGATTCTTTCTGAATCATTGCCATCTGGAGTACATAAAAATGTGAAATAACCTTTTATCATCACGTTGGCACATGCTACTGGAGCAGTATTGGCACTGATGAAGTTCTAATGAAATGAAATACTATGCACTGAGAAAAACTCACTGCTTCATTATTTTGTTTCAGTTCTTCAGAACCCTCCCCCCCCCCAGCTTATGAAGGTTAATGAGTAGTTAATAATGTTTTGAATCTAAAAGACACAGAGTCTTTATTTACAATAATCTGGCATTTTAATATGGATATTAATCTAGTTATAAAAACAAAACATTGTGCATGTGGTGGAGACCAATTTGTAATTCTTACTTTAATCTGGTAATTTAGCTCCCCCTTTTTGTTTTCTTGACTTGTTCTACTTATTTGACAGGTATTTATTGCCCATAAATTTTAGGGTCTAGAATTAGGCCAAGAGGCTTCATGCAACACCTTGTCAGAAGCAATCATGGCACATAATCCTTCCATACTCTGATCACACCCACTGTAGAATAGTTGTTCTGTCCAACTGTTGCTATTGCACACCTGTTCTGTGCTGAACTGCTCTTATTTGTAGTACATACAATACTGCTCAGTTTATGCATATTTGTTCCTTTATCAGGTTCATTTATAAATACATACTGTCTAAGCCTGTCTCCACTGAACTTTTGCTTTCCCAGACTAAATTTGCCTGAATTTTTTAGCCTGACTCTTCCCTCTGCCTGTTGCAATATAAGTTAATTTTTCTTCAGATAGGTGGTCTGAACATTTATTTCAGATGGGTCTTAGCAATTTCACAGGTATTTTATATCTGTTACTGCCATCCTCCTGTAGCAGGTGCTTTTCCTCACATTGAACTTAGCTGTTCACTATTGATGGGAGGAGAATACTGTCAGGAAATACAGCTGTCACCCAGTAAGATGCCTATAGGCATCTATAGGTGACGTGTTTGAGAGTAAATGCCTGGACTCTCTTTAGCTATATCTTTACAGGTAGTGGAAGCACAGGCTAAGCTAACCCCTGGTGTTCACACTGCCCCCATATGTCTTCCTTCCTGATCTGTTCTGTCTTCTCTTCCAGCTGTCCTGAACCCTTTCCTGTCTGTCTTCGCTTACCTGTTCTTCCTTCAGTCTCTGTTTATCGGGATTCTTCTTCACTTAAAACACCCATCTGAGTTTCTGAATGGCCAGTATTATAATTCTTACTTCCAGGAGAGACTGATATTTGCTATTTGCTGTTGTTTAGTAAATATGGTTAGGCACATACTGTCTGAGTCAGATGTGGAATCTTAATCACTTTGAATCCTTACAACCCTCATTTTGAAGGGTTAATCATCATGGAGTTAGAGAAGTAGATGACCGTCCTCTTTACTCTTCAGATTAAACAATATGAAGGCTGAGAGGTAGGGCTGGATTTAGAAGATGAAGGATTAGGACCGTTTAACTAATTCTTTTGAGGATGTGTTTTCATTCTATCATGCTTAAATTGAAGTAGGCCATTGATTTTGCGATCCCATAAATACGGTAGAAGAGAATGTATTTTATTCTAAGAATCTTGTTTTGTCTCCATATATTCTTATGCAATTCTAACAGAAATTTATGTCTGCAGTATTGAGATTAATTTAAGGTTTAAAAATTCTAGCCAATTCTTGTATTTATTTCTGCTATATAGACAAAACCAAAACATGCTGATTTTTCTGTAAAGGATATCATTGTCAATTTCATAAATGCATTGGGATTAAATTAAAATATGATTATCATATTCTCTGTCTTTTATTTCTTAATATTTTGTATTCACATTTTTCAGTAAAACCTCTAAATGCAACTGCCGCTATGTGTTGTGTGTGCATACTATTACTCAAGCTAGTAAGAATGCACAAGAGTACGTTCCAGGTGTTCTGAGAGTATCCTTGATTTACCTGCTCTTTTCTGATTTTCCAGCACTTGATTTTACAGTTAACTAATAACCTGGAAAGCTACAGAGGTAAATTAAGAAGCAAAATAGCACTCCTTCTTCCACCAGAATATTTAGAGATGTCCAAATTGTGATGGTAGCTAACATGCAGGTATCTGAGCTACCATTCAGTGAGTAACAGAGCACCAGAAATTTGTGCTTATCAGTGTATTCTCTAAGCCTGCCTGTTCTCCGGAGGAATATTCTATTGACTGTCCTGCACTGAGCTCCTTGATGTGGTGCTGTTGGTCAGGATCTAAGCCAGTTCGTTTGAAGTTAGCTTGGTCATCTAAGCTGCAGCAGTGGTTTTGATGAAGACCATGCACCTCTTGCAGAAATAAGATTCAGCAAATTCTGTTAAGAAGATAAGCAGTGCTTTAGAGGAGAAATAATCACACTTTCAGAAATTTAAAATCTACATTTGAAAAATACATTAATTTGAAAAATGGAAGGATTATCTCATGGTAGTAATAGTGTCAATACTTTCCTGGTCTATGGAAATAGAGAAGATCTGTAAAGATTGGTATTGTCTTTTGTTACAGAAGCTGATACAAGTCTAATAAACAATATTATCTCTTCCTAATCATTCAGTCTGTACTCAGCTTGAAATTTTCTGTTTCTGACCTGAAGGAACACTTGTGTAAACATGTTTCACTCTTTGTTTTTCTGTAGCTAAATCAGTTGTCTATAAAAAAAAGATTCTGAAAATGATTCAGAATATCTTAGGATTCTTTTCCTCTGTTGGCTGCTAAATGAAAATAATGTTTTACAGCGAAGTAAGCAGAGACATTCTGAACAATTTATTAACTAATATTGCTGTGAAATTATAAATAGCATTAAGAAGTAGAATTGGGAAATATTAAAACACTGAAAGGAAACCTTGGTAACTGCAAATATGATCCATCTACGCGATGAAAAAATATATATGTGCAGATGAAAGGACAGAAATGAACTCTAACGGAATGTCAGATCTTTCACAGGCAGATTGCATTTAGTGGAAACCGTAGAAATGGTTCCAGTGGCTACTGACCCTGTTGTTTCTAACCCCATACTCAGTGGCAGGACATCAGACCTGATGTCCTTCCAAGTAGTTGTACGTGTACGCTAATAAAAAATCTGCCTTGTGGACCCTGAAGAGAGCCCTGTGTACACATAATCCAGTATGGTGTTTGCTATTGTGTTCTTGATGAATCAGAAACAAAGAGCACAGTTCACTTGAATCTGGTGTGATTAATCAATATCGCACAGTTACGTTATGAAATGGGATCTATGGGCAGAGAGAGTGATTTTACCATGGAAAGTGTGTGCCTTTGCTCAGACCTAGCCAACTAACTCCCTTTTAAAAGGATGCAGAGCAGCCAATGCTGAGGGAACTGAGCAGGAAAGGGAAGAAGCTTTCTATGTCTTGCCTCCCTTTCCAGAATCAAGAATGGTAAATTCAGGTAACTTGTGCTTAGTGAGGAAGCAAATACCAAAATGTTTCTTGTCAAGAATTTTGAATAGAATTTTGAAAAAGCATATTTGAAAACAAAGCAAGGCCAAACATTTCTCACAAAATTTTGGCTTTGATGATGGTTCTTTAAGACTTAGGGTGTTCAGAACAGGGACACAAGAGCTTCCCCAGGAGTTTTACAACAATAAAATTTAATTCCCCTGTGGGATATGGGTAGAAAAGGGTCTTACAGCTAGGTCTCCTCTCCTTTAAGAGAATAACCTCATAAACAGGCTACGTTTGCCAGCTGGTAAATGTCTGTGTAGTTTTTTTCAGGCAGTGTTGGGGGTGAGAAGGCGGAAGGCTTTGCTTTGTCACGCTTTTATTTAGGAGCGGAGTGGAGGTTTGAGAGGGAAAAGTCTTGATTTCATTACAGTGTTCACTATGGGCCTCACTTGCACAGGCTTCTGATGCAGCAGGTGTACCCTGGGGCATCATCAGGAGCTACTCTGGGTAGTGCAGCTGTACGAGTTGAGAGCTGAATACGCCAGTAGATCCCTGAGGTGGGGATTTCAGTCCCCATCTTCATGTATCCCGTGGAGACAGAAGAAGAAAATATTAAGAAAAAAAAAGCACGTTTGTTTGTCGTATATATATGTACATTTTATAAATGGGATTTCTCATCTGTAGAATTCGTAGTGTTTTGCAAAGTAAATCTGTGTTTATTTGGTAAAACAACGTCATACCTGAGCCTAAAAATCCCAGTCTTGACTCTGTGATGACCTCCATAAGGTGTGTAGTAGGACTGAGTTCATCAGGCATTGAATGCTCACCTGAAAGCAATCAAGCCTATTAAGCAGCATTGAATTAATTAAAAAAATACTAAAAATATTAAAATTGCACATTAAAAATGGGGTAGGTGGGAGAGAACAGCATTGTTGGATGTCAGGAAACTGCTTTCCTCTCTGAATTTCCAGTCTGCATGGTCTATCCACCAGTATGCTGCTGATAATACAAGAGCTTTTACAAATACTTCTTTTTTTCCTAAAGGTGGGAGGGGCAACTCTAAATTGAAAAATACCCAACACACATTTCCAAAGATGCCTGTCCAGTGTAATGAAGCTTTCAGTCAGCACCAGTCTTCTTGCTAATTGAGAAGATGAAAGCTCCAGTTACCTGGTGCTCTAAGTCTGTAGGCTTCCAAATCGGCTTAAGAAGAAAATCTTTGGAAAGAAAAAAAATCCACTGTATCACTGTTTCAGAATTCAGTGTGGCATAGATGACAGTATTTCAGTAAACGAGTTGCAGGTCCAGCACACAATATTACTTACTGTAAGCACATTCTGATTGAGTTCTGTTAAAGCTGATTTAAAAGGTTTATTGTAATAAAAACTCAACAGCGATACCTAGCTTTCTGATAACTGGAGTACTGGCAGATCATATCTTTGTAATTTATGAACATAGTAGATTATAATAAATGTCATTAATTCACCGTGATATAGTTTTGCAAAGAGAACAAAAGGATATGAAAAACAAGTTGAGGAGCAAGAATATTAAGTAAAAGGTGGGGGCAGGAATAATGCTTCTTGTCACATGCCTGGCTTTCCTGTTTGGGGTTTAAGAAAGTCTGGCTATTAGGATGTGGATTAGTGGAAGATTCATTCTTCTTCATGATGTAGGTCAGACACTAACAGACATGTGGTAAAGAAAAAGCCTGTTTCCCCAGCAGCAAGTGGAAACAGTAGCTCTGCAGACTTTGAAACAGAGGACCAGACAGGATGATTAGTTTTGATGTCTTGTGTGCTATGCAACAGATTTGAAATGTATGAGTAATGAAGGCTTCATGCAGAAGAGTCTCTGACTGCGCAGTGTGGGGCCACGTTAATGCTTTTTTAAAAAGCAGCTCAGTTCCTGAGTATCCTTTTCTGAGAAGTCATTTGTCCAAGTCAGAAAAAGGAACTGGCAATGTCCCGGAACATGCACAAGAGGAGTGTCTGTGGGAGAGCCTATTCACAGGAGCCTGACTTTAATTTCATGCTAAGAGAGGCTGTTTGCAGGTACTGCATCTTTCTAGAGAAACTTTTCTTGTTGATTGTGTTAAGTCTGAGAGAGTTTAAGATGAATGATACAGTGAAATTCAAAAAGCTGATTATATACTGATAGAGTTCACACTTGTGTGCAATCAATTTGAAGAGGTCTTAAGATCTCTTTTACAGCACTTTAAATGTTGGTCTAAAGAACTGTTTCTTCTTTCACTGTTTTATGTGAAATCTCATCATTTTTCATGCCTTGGAAAACATGTAACTCTGATATGTAGCAATGTGTGATTTATGCAAGCCACAAATTTAAGTGTCATTTACCCATGTTTTAGATACTTTTGTTGTATTTATAATAGTTTCATAGATTTATCATGGGCTAGTTCCATTGCAGCAAAAATGTTCAGAAGGCTTTCTTAATCTTATTTGCAAGTTGTGATAATGCTATTGTTGACTTAGAAATGAATTTCCAAATTTTATTCTTCTGTCTTCTCCTTCCTCTCAATTTTTAGTTTGAATTTTAAAATTCCTATTTTTTAAAAACGTGTCATGACAATGACTTCTGAGAACTGACTGCACAGAGACCAGCTCAGTCTTATTTGCATCTCTGACTGGGGATCTTCAGAAGTATTGCCTTCTTTATAGACACATTTACAGTTCTCATTAAGCATCCATCCTATTTATAATTTTTAGATGTTTTCACTCTTACAGTTAACATTTACATTTTTTAGATTGTTGCTGCTTAATTACATGTTGCTCTTTTAAGGGCTAGTAGTTAGAAATATGATCAGAGGGAGTGTTGTTGTAAACCATTTTAAAAAATTCACACAAATAAACCCAATACTAGGCATCTTTTTTTTTCATTTCTTGCCTCCACTGTGTGAAGTTGCTCATTTTAGTCATCAGAGGTGTAGAATAAAAATTGAGGGTTATTGCTATGCTCTTAAGTCCCTCAGGTTTTAAGCTTTGATATCAAGAAAGACCCTTGGTGCCTAGGA
Source organism: Pterocles gutturalis (assembly GCF_000699245.1). Classification (NCBI taxonomy): domain Eukaryota; kingdom Metazoa; phylum Chordata; class Aves; order Pterocliformes; family Pteroclidae; genus Pterocles; species Pterocles gutturalis. The sequence goes on along the minus strand of NW_010130717.1, from coordinate 172,177 downwards.
ACACAGTGCACAGGCTTGTAAATTGTATGGAAAGATTGCTAGAAAATGAAAAGTGCTTGACACAGTGCTGTGCAGTCTTTGTAAGAAGCAGAAAATCTGTCAGTTTGGAACTTCGTAGTTTTTCAAGTATCAGCAACTTAATTCTCCAGCCCCAATATACTGGAAATCTTAAATTTCAAGATGAATTGAAACCATAGTCAGGATCAGATAATGAAATCATTGTTATAATTTTCCTTATGTGGCTTCTTTAGTGTCTTTTGAATGAATGCCTCATGAAAAAACCAAGACTGGCTGAATTTCAAAAAAATCTAAGAATTAAAAGTGGTGGATTGTGTTTTGTCAGTTTCCTAACTGAATTAGTTGTGCATTCATGTTGCTGTTGTAAAAGCAGTAGCTTAAATCTCTTTGAAGACTTCTTGTGATCATTTTTGATTGTAGAACATAGTGGCCATCAAGTACACGTGTTCTCATTTGCAGGTGATAAACCTTGCTAAGTCTGCTTAAGTTTTAGTGTGTTTTCATAGCATGTAACTCCTAATAAGTCACTGGAAAATGTGTGCATGCTGTAATGAAATTAGTCATACCCATCAAGGTTACCTGAATACCTTTCTCGTGTATAAAGTAGGTTTTCCTCTTGTCAACTCTTCTTTCAGATGCCTCACAAAATTATACTGGCTGATATTATTTTTAGGGAGTTTACTATGGAAATTTTGGTATAAAGAGTATTGGTTATATGTTGAAAGCATGACACTTGGAATCATATCTTTACTTCATTTCTAAGGAAAGATTATATCTACCCTCTGCAGGCATTGTAGTAACTAATCTGTATGAATCAAATTCTTCCTGTTGAGTGTAAGTAATTTTTAGGCCAATCTAATATTTTGTATACTGCTTGTTTGGTATAGATCAGTTTGATCGCAATGACCCTTGAACTATGAAATTTTCTTCTGGTTAGATCAGCCACCTGAAGACACCTATCTGTCTTCCAGTAGATGCATCTGTTTCCTGGTGGTGGCATCAGGAATCTGTTTTCCGCACATTTGTGGTAAAACACTGTCTCTTTGTCCTCCTTTCAGCCTACTGCCAGTGCTCTGGGAGGACAAGATTGATGTAGAGGTTTTGGATATTTCCTTTCTTTGTGTAGTTAGGATAGGCACCTTTCTGAGAAGATTCTATTATTTTTTTTTAAAACTTTGGCCATGTGTTATATCTAGGGATATTGAAAATCGTCTAGGTCTTTTATCTATAGTGTTATCTTATGTAAAAATAGTTGAGGTGAGATGGTGAGTGTTTTACTTAGACTACAGGCTCTTTACAGCTGGGATTTTCTTTCCTTTTTTTTTTTTTTTTTCTTTTGCTAGGCAGTTTTTGATGCATAAATAGAAAATAAGATTTTCTGATTCCAGGAATTATGTTCTTCCCCATCAATCTCTTTAAGTTCAGCTTCTGCAGTTACATGAATGTAAAAGACAATTTTGGTCATATAGCAGCTCTTAACAGTGCTGCTTATACAGGCATGTTCCACCCACTTGGTGTAATGCAGTAGTAAATGGGAAAATTCATCTATAGCCATTCCTGTACATCTTATCACCGTATAAAATCCTAGCAGAGGAATTCTGTGAAAAGTGTGCAGCCTTTCTAACTGGTGAACTGTATTCTGGGGGATTGTTTCAGCCACAACAGTGGCTTTTTTGGCAGGTGAAGTTAATGGTTTCTGACAGGAATCACTATGTAGGCTTGTTTTCCTCAGTTTGAGCTCTCATGTGTTAAGCTTTCACATGTCAGACTTACAAGAACCTATCTGTATTTACAACTCAAAGAGTTATAAATAGGACAGGTTTTGATATCACCATTCTAAGATTACTTTATGAATTTTCTGTTCTTTAGTGGTTTAAGTTTGCATTTCAGTTTTCATGTCTTCTGAATCATAATTTAAGCCTGATTTAAAGGTACTCATCTGAAAACAGATTCTATCAGTGATGAATTCTCATGTGCTTAAAATATCAGAAATATCTTTTGTTCTTGCAGGGAAGTTAGCTGGTATAAAATCTGGTGTTTAAGCATTCCATAATGCGGTGCTGTGCTTAGGAGGTACTTCATTGACCATAAGCCTCTGTCAAAACGTAACTGATGGTGTTCATCTCCAAAAATGAAGAGACTATATAGGAGAAATCCAAATTTATCCAATTAGTCATACAAAGTCTTTTCCAGTTAATCAGGAAATCTGCTTCTGTGTCTCTACGGGGCATAGCAAGTTGAGACGTTTTTAGAGAACTATTTTAATTGAAAGGGTAAAACCCACAAACCAAAAGAAAATTTCACATATTTTGTCCATAGCTGGGTATATGACACCTGTAACTTGTAATTACTGAAATATGCACATGTGAAAAAAGGGAAAAGCATGACAATGTCTTTTATTCATATAATTCCCAACTTCCACTTGCAAGTGAAAAAAGTAAAAATAGTTTATGTAACTGCTATAAAGAAAAAGTCTTTGTTGCAACATGCTGTATTTAAATTTTCTATCAGTGATTCTAAACTGCGAAGTTGAAGTTCAATGCAGTACAGATGAGCAAAGTCCTAACGTATTCAGATTTCTGTGGAGGATTATCAACTTGTCCAAAAGACAGATACATGCCTGCATCTGTTAGTAAAACTACATGAGGGTAAAAATGGAATTTGTCTCATTTATAGCTTCGAGAAGTGATCTCGGTGGATGCAGAAGAAACACATAAGGGAAGGTATTTATTGAGCACCACTGTGGCCATCTGGAGAAAAACAAATCAAGATACTTAACCAGAAAGAACAAATACTGCTATCTCACATTTCATGTAGGAGCTTTCTTTTTGGTGTTTTGCTCTTATGGATCTGATATGTAATTACTTTAGATTGAAAATCCTTCTATAGTCAAGTACAGACCTCTTCTGCCAACAGGCATGTAGAAGCAAAAAGACGTGAAGATACTTAAAAGCAGTCAAAACCTAAAATGTGTGAATTGTGGCTGTCACCTTTCTACTGTGAAGCCATACTGTTAGACATTATGTGAATAGAGCTAAGCAGATATTCTATGATATATTTTTTGGCTCTTCTTGCACTTACATAATTCATAGACATACATTAACATGCACATAAACCAGCCTTTCATAATACTTCAGAATCCTGTCTTTATTCTGAAATATATATGGGAATATAGATTGTAACAACCCCTGTGGCTATTGCTAAAGAGAGGAAGTTGCAAGTGAGCAAAGTAAATGTCTTCCAGCTGAAGATGAATGTGGTGGCTGATGTTGGAGTAAGTTATATTAATACATGGTTAGCATTTAATTTGCTGCCCACTGTCAACTTTGTTAGAAGTCCTTAAGAAAAAGCTTTGCCATGTATAAGAAAATTGTATCTTGAATACTTCTTGTGATTTTGCATCTGAGCCTGATATCCTTACTGAATTTCTGATATTCTTACTAAATTTTTATTCTGTTGAGAAAAATCTCCCGGTGATTTCAGCAGAGCTTCGTACTTCTGTGATGCAGGTTCTTCCCCCGGGCTAGTTACACTCGTAAGATAGATGCTGTTATAACAAAAATTATTTATAATTATTTTACTGAAACCTCATTGACCACTTAAATAGTTTTCAGCAGCTTGTTGATTGTGTCTTCCTTATGATTGCCAAGATATTGTTGACAAGTCAGATCTCTTCCAGTTACCTGGATTTGCTCAGTGTAGGCTCAGCCCAATGCCTGTGCCATTAAACTTGTTTCACGGGAGAAAGTCAAACCCTGTTGTCTTGTTTTGCTTTTTAATGAGAACTGCTTTTTGCTTTTCTTGGAAGACGCCACCATTCCCTTTAGATATCTGATTGATTTGCTAGTGTTGGCTCTTGCACAGCAGAAATCACAAGCAAAATAAAGAGAACATGTGGCAGTCAAACGTGTTTTCACTCAGCATATTCTTTTGTCATATCTTAATTTGTTTCTTAAACGGTTTGTTTAGCTTTTTCTTTTAAAATCCTCAGGTGTTTTTCAGGGACGCATAATTCATCTAGTTTAAGTTGCATGCTGGTGATCAGCATCTATATGCCTTTATTTCAAATTCTAAAAAAACCACACACAAACACACACACAAAGCTTAAAAATACACTCCTGGGAGAACTTTCATTTAAACTCATCATTTCATGTGATGTTGTTTAGCCCACTGGAAGCATAAAACAAAATTCTGCTTCTTTATTAACTTGCTTTTACTACTGAACACAGTTGTTACTTTATTATATGATTTTCATGTGTATTGGGCCAATGACAGTTTTCTTAAAATACCCCAAAGTTTCATGTACTGTCTTCTGAGGATCTTAAGATCTAGCATTTGACAAGTGTATTTCTTTCTTTAAGCTTTGTCGGGGTCTAAAGGGAGTTTTATGCCTTTTTACTCTCACAGATATACCTTGCTCTCAAGATGTACTTTCTGGTTTATGAAACTGCATTAGTATCTCTCCAGCCAGCAATGTCCAAGCATGACTCACTGAAGAAATTTAGCTGAGGCAATGTCTGTCTTATGTGTTCCACACCTCACTTCAAGCTACACATGGGTGTGTGTTTCACTCCTCCATACTGAGTAAGAGAAGAGGAAACTTTATGGAAATTACCTTAGAAAATATGGCTAGAGTAGTAATGTGAAGTTTTTATCCTATTGGTTAGTTATGTCTTCTGGAGAGGGAAGCTTGTACCTAGCTTTCTATTTCTACATCTTCTGGAACCTCTGTAAGTGACAGGGAAACAAGCAGGCTGCAAAATTTCAACAGATAAATCCGTGCGCAATAGGGGAAACTGGTAACTAAGACAAACTTTGTCTTCAAAATTGATCAGTGTTTTGCTTAGTCTCCAAAGTACCTTGCATTAGCATCTTTTGTGCTATAATTGACATTAATAATGTGTTGTGATAGAATTGAAATGCCTCATTGAACTGCATGCTCTCTAAATTTTTAGTGGGTGTCCCATACCATTTACTGCTAGAGGCTCGTAATGGCTCTGTGCTGATTCTGGGTCAGTTTAAAGGAGTTGCAGTCCTTATACAAGGTCACTGCAAGAGTCTTGTACCTGTTTCTCTTCCATTAGTATTTCACAAGTAGGAAAGGACAAGAAATTAAATGTGTTTCCTAGCTTATCAGTTGCTATTAATTACTGGAACAGAGTGATAATATTAATATCCTTGCCTGGCTGCTCCTATACACACAGTGTCATATTAAATGGAGTAAGAAAGCATTTGCGCTCTTTAAGGAACAGGCATGAAATAGTTCCACTTTCTCTAGGCTTTGTCTGTCTGTTGTATGTTTGGAATATAATACGAAAAAGTAAAGGACTTTCAAGTGAAATAAAAACATACTTGCAGAGGGAATAAAAAAGCCAAAACTAGGTGTTCAGGTTCCCTTTATAATGCATAGAGAAAGGTGCTTCTAAAGGGTGATTCATAAAGCTTTCATGCTGAGTGAGAAACCAGCTAGAGCTGAGGGAAAGACTGTATCCCTTCATAGAGCTCATGCATGTAAACCAGTTCTACAGGTGAACTGCTCAGAATTTGTCCTTAAACTGGATGGAAGAAGAAATGATGGTGGGGAGGGTCCTATCTTCTGTCTGCTTAATGAAGGCAGCACTTGATCTGGAATCAGAGGACATAGTATCTACACATGCCTTGGACTGAGGGAGTCTAGCTGCTTTATCCTGTCTTTCAGGGGAGTGTCCCCTAACTGGCACATGGGTGGCCTCCTCATGGAAATATTCTCCTCTTTTCCCCTAAAGCTGGGCTCCTTCTGGAATTAGTTCATTTTACATGGCTCCGTACAATGCAGTCACTGGGTGAAAATTGCCCACGTCTCCTAGGTGGGTGTCCAGCCATTTAGAGACCCTTCATGCCATTCTTCATGCTGGCTGTGGCCTGTTGTTGAATGTGTGCTCTAACTCCAGAGCTGTAACATAAAACGTCAATGTCACCTTTCTCTCCCCAGAAAATATGGTTATTGTGACTATTTTTTAAGACAGTTTCAGTCCTTGGCATAAGTGATAGCTGTACTCCAAGTGCGTGTACCACATCTGGTGCTCTTCGACGACTCTCGTGCTGCTCTCCTCCATTCTGATTCCTCAAGACCCAACTCTGTTTCAGATGCACAAGCTCACTTATGAATCCAAGTCACAGTGATCTTAGGTCCTTAGCATGGCTGGCCTTTCTCCTGTATGAGCTCAATTTGTCCAAAAGAATCCAAATTTGCTACAGTGCTTAACGTTTCAACCGTCTTTATACTGTGCACAAACCTCATTGTGTCTTGATTGCTGATAGCAAGGAACAATTTGTTAACTATATGTTATTGAGTTGGTTTATGCATTCACTTGTAGCCATGCACTAAGGAGAATATGCTCATAATACATTTAAACTACAAAAGCAATTAATATTAAATAATTAGGAGGTGAGAGAGCTGTGAGAGTATACTAAATATTGCCAAAGTCAGGGATTTTAGAAAGTTAAATCAAGGTATAAGCAAAAGAACCTGAAAATTTACTTTGAAACCAACCTTTAGGCAGCTTAGACAATGGAAAATTATTATTCAGACAGGAAGAGTTTAAATAGCAAAGAAAACTGAGATAAGATTTGCCAGGGAAATGATGGTCATGGCCTGATGCCACATGGTCCTGACAGAATGCACAGTTAACCTTTTTGTTTTATTATGCCTGCTTCAAATACCTGCAAGGTTATAATATTACCCTGGGAAAATGAATTTGAGTGACCTACGGCTAAGTAATGACATGAATAGTAACAAGAGATGATAGGTGCAGCGAAGAGATAAGTATTCTTGCCTAACCACTGAACCTTATTGACTATATATATGTTACAGTATATTTAGTTTGAGTACTCAGTTAACATCTATTTATTTTCTAGCAATCCATTACTGTGGGGTAATGTTGATGCTTCACAAAAACATTACTTGGGCACATTGAGTCATGGAAAAAAATTAAGGATATCACAGTATGTTGTTTTCTAAAAGTATTACAAAATTTTCATGTGTCACAGCAGTGCAGATGTGTGAACATTTATTGAACTTATGGTCTGTTATTGTTTGTCAGAACTCCCCATGTAATTGAGGAAGATGCAACGTTTGAATTTATATTGTATAAGCAGTGGGGAAATTGCTGTAACAGTCTTGCCATTCTGAAATGCTTTTTTTTGATTCTTGCAAGTTGACAGACATAAACTCATGTTGCTTTTCTCTTCTTTTACATAGAAGTTACTGCTATTGCAAGATATTTGCCTTGGTACTAATGTTACATCACCCAAAACATCAACCTAAGTCTGGTTGTGTTCCACTGAATTCAGTCAGACCCTCCACAGTTTCTTTGCCTGTTACAAGCATCATTTTCGTTCAGGGCAGCTACTCTTGCAGAAATTAAATGACCTCCCTGACACTTTGCAGGGAATGGCAAAAAAAAGAACTTTTGTAATGGCTCCCAGGACAGAAAAATGAGCTGAGAGCTTCCAGGCAAGAACTGGACAGAGTAAGATCTAGGGACTGGGTTATACAGCATTTGGATGTTGATGATTTGGAGAATCTAATGACCAACTAATGAGTGAAGTGTTCTATGATTGTTTCATCTTAATGCTATGTGAATTTTAGTCTGAGAATAAAATAACTACTTTTTTTTTCTGAGAATGAAATTTCATTATAATTGGGGAAATGAATTATGAATAATTTTTTGGAGGTGTCTGTTGTGACTAATATAGGAAAGCATAATACATTGGCACTATGTTTTGTAATACTTCTGAGAGAGGGATCCCATCAAAAAAAGGGTTGGGTTTACTAACGCTATGTTTTAAATATGGATTTCAGATAAGGTTTTCAGATATTGCTGATTTCTTTTTCAATTGTTTACTTGGACTGGAAAGAGCTATGTACTGACCTGCCGCTGAACCCCAGGATTTAGCTTTGGCTGACTTCACAGAAGTGCTTTTGTACAATGGACTCCCATTCATGCCTGAGGTCTTGTTACATTTGTTGTCATCAAACCAGAAGATTTAATACGCTAATGGTTTTGATGTTACAAATATCCCAGGTAGCAGGAAAAGAAACATATTTTGCCTCTTTAGATACCAAGATTAAAAGAAAAACCTATTTCATTGCTCAAAAATTTCCCTTAATCACAGTAGTGTGTCACCAACATGTGCTGATTATTCAACAGCAGTTTAGTCCTGTGTTACAAGAATTACTCAGAGAAAGAGAGAAACAGAATGTTTAAGATGGGGAGAGGGAGACATGAAAGGGAGAAAATGAAAAATATAACAGCTATGCATGAAGGATTTTTTTTTCTGAACAACATTTGATTATACTGTTGCTTACGGCAAAATAGAAAGATATTGCTGTTTAATGTATTGCAGATAGACAATACACTAAAATCAACCTACTGCCACTGAAGTTGAGGTAAAAACATCTTTTTCTTTCTCTTCTTTATTGCAATACTCTGCTTTTAGAAGGAATCCAAAGAACTTAAGGTTGGTTTTGGTTGAGGAAAACAGTGGCAATAGCATCCTAAATGAAAAGTAGAAGGCAGCAAGGGAAACAAAAATTTTCATCAGTGTCTTTCTCTTGTTTGGAATATCAGCTCTTCCTTGCACAACTGGAGAACAATTTTATTCATTATTACTTACTGATTGGAACTGACTGTAATAACTGATGAATCTGAACCATTAGAGTGAATGGATGGCTGTTATGATGGATAACCATAAATGTTTGACTTACCCATCCCATTTGAAAATAAACTGGCTGAGCCATCTTAATGAGGTTTTCCTGGAGTGTGTACACATTTCAAATAATTAAAATTAAATTGAATCTGAGTCCTATGTAATTACAACTGAATTTATTTGATTATATTCCCCACAAGGACGGTAGATACAAAAGGTTTCAGTAACTTTAAAGCTTCTTGCAGTTTGTAGATGTTATGTCTCTGTTAATTGTCTGTTTTGAAGAATTAATGACACTGGAAATATTTTTGGAGTGCTTATGTCATCTTTTCTCATAGTTTTCATCAATATCCACCTGATTCCAGCTCCCATTTATCCTTTTCAAAAGATGTTTGTGTGAAGTGGGCTTGGGGAAGGTTGGATAACACCCTGTGACAGTAGACTGGGGATGGACCAAAAGTGGGGTGGTTTCCTTTTTCATTCAAGCTCTTAAAACATCTCTAATAATTTTTTCTTAACATTCAATAAATCTATATTGCTTCTAAAAGTGAAAGGTGAATATAGAAGAAAAAGTAGCAGCCTCCTAGAGTGTTTATATATTGATAATCACTTCTGCAGTGCTCCTTATGAGTAGCATTGGAGTGTTTCTGTTCATAATGGAATGTATAGAACAAAACAAGTCAGCAATAAAAGGTTCTCTTTTTGAAATGAAAAAGCTGTAAATTACTGTTAAACCAGTGTGAATTGTTGGTTAAATTGGTGTGAATGTGTAAACTTTGAAAATTTGTACTCCACTGTTTGTTGGACTGGACCCATAATAATACATTGCTCAACAAAGTGATAATCAAAGTAAATCTTTAGGATAATGCAGAATAGGCAACAGAGCATCTCCTGGAAAATGTGTTATTGAAGTTTACTAATAGATTTTTAAGTGTTCCTAAATAAAATATGCATGTATTATCTAGTTCAAAAGTTAGAAAAATATTGCGTTAAGATTCCCAAGCTTGCTTTTTATAGCGGTGGATATACTCAGTAACTTTTAGAAAAAAAAGAAAGAACAACCACATGTTCTTGTAAAAGTAATGCTAATTCTCTGAGAAACCATTTTCTTAATTATAGAAATAAAAGCAGTCAAAATATTTAAGGAAGACTGTCCAGCAAAATTTTAAAAGTGTAGTTTAATGGGAATTCTTCCTTCTTTGCCATTTTTTTTGTTTAATTAAACATTAACTTAATCTAAAAATTCTGGGTAGCTCAGGATTTGAGTAAATTAAATCTGCCTATCATGTCTGTAGCCGTATCAGCACTAAATGTAGTAATCTAGCACAGGGATTGAACTTCAGTAGATTTAGAGTACAAAGAATGAAGCCCTGGAGCCAGATTGACAATGTGAACATGTAATGGTGTAAATAACATTCAATCAAAATGAAACTCTAAAGTAGCAAAGGTAGAGTTACACGATTCTTCTGTAAAAAAAAAAAAAAAAAAGACCCAGCATTTCCTAGGACTGCTCAAATGCCACAAAACTTGAACCATGTAGTATCTTGCCTCACCTCTGTGTCTTCCACAAGTATACAGTAAGGCAGACCTTTAACATTGCAGATGCTGTGTATTGGTGGATGGTGTCTTTTTTCCCAGTAGTCACTGTGTGAATCTAGCTATTCAGTCATGCAACTCTAGCTTTGAACTTTTTCTCACTGAAGAAAGTTGAGGACCTGAAGGTTGAGAAGGCCTGAATTAGGCAATTATTTTAAAAACATACATGAGTGGCTTCCTCTGTCTGTCTTTGTATTTCATGAACAGGAATGACCTAAATGCAGGCACACTCACCAAAAAAACTCAAACAAAATTAAATATATTTAGTGGAATTGAATCCTGTGAAATTTTAACCAATTTCAAACTTTTTTTTCCTACCGGGTGCCATCTACACCATCTATCACCTTGTATCCTTATGAGCTTGAGTTCCAGATATTTTTGTTAAAGCTCTGTGTCAGGGTTTTAAAAGCCACCAGACAGCCTCTTCCCTTGGGGGCTGAGGCAAGGACAGGGAGGGTTCACTCACCACTTATGGTCACAGGCAAGAAACCAACACAACTTGGAAAAACACAAAAAAACCAGTTTAATTTGTTAACTATTCACAATCAAAAAAAAACCCAAAGCAAGATAATGGGAAAAAGAACTACATCTTAGAAAGGCACCTTCCCCCCACTCCTCCCTTCCCAGGCCCAAAAGCTTTGTTCATGGTTTCTGTACCTTCTTCTCCCCCAGCAGCACAGGAGGGCAAGGAATGAGGATTGCAGTCTGTCCATGTTGTCTCTGCTGCTCCTTCCTCCTCAGGGGAGGGCTCCTCACAGTCTTTCCCTGCTCCAGCATGGTGTCCCTCACATGGGAAAGTCCTTCACAAACTGCTCCAACATGAGTCCTTCCCACACAGGGTCACAGTCCTCCAACAACTGCTGGACTCCAGCATGGGTTTTTTCAACAAAATCCACAGCCTCCTTTAGGCACGGCTACTTCTTTCATGAACTACAAACAAACTCTTCTCTTCATGGGCTGCATGAGGGATGACATGCATCACCGTGAGTATTCACTAGGGGTTGCAGGGGAACTTCTGTTCCAGGGCACCTCTTTCCTCTCTGTTCTCTTCACTGACCTTCATGTCTGTGTAGTTGTCTCTCTCAGATCCTGCTTCTCTCTCTAATGCAGGTTCTTTCACCAGCTCCTGAGAAAATTCCTGGCTCTTGGGCAAGCCAAGGCAGAAGCTTAGGCTGCAGCAGGTCAGGTCACAGGAAAAAAAAAAAAAAAAGCCATGCAGGCAGCTGGATGCCATGCCCAGGGCCATGCCAACCCCGCCCTGTTCCGTGCCCCCTCTTAAATATGCCATTCGCAGAGGCGCTGATTGTCTCAGCCCTGGCCAGGGGTGGGTCCAGCCTGAAGCTGGGGAAACTTCCACCAATTTCTCACAGGGGATATCTCCATAGTACTCCCTGCCCCCCCCCTCCCCCCTCCCTGCCTGGCTCCAAAGGCTTGGGGCTGGGTGGGGAGCTCTTAGCAGTTACTTACAGGAGCCATTACTCTAGCCCCCCCCCTGCTACCAAACAAACCCACCACACAAAACCACAACACTCTGAAACAGGCTGTTTCATACCTCACTGGGCAGAGTGAGGTGTCTTTTTCTCCACTGACTGTAACCCATGAGCCTGCCTTATGGTTTTGACCTGCTGTAAATAACGCTGCCTTTGAAAAATCTCTGGTGAGGAGCCTGAACTCACGATGCCAACTGCTGTCTTAATCCAGCTGTGTGTTGGAGGGACAGCACTAGGTTTACCTAAAGCACGTAAAGCCCAGTCACACCAGTGCTGACTGTATCTGGCGTTGCTGAGGAGTGGAGAGGGAAGGTTATTACAACACTGACGTTGCACAGCCAGGGCTGATGCTTGGACTGTGGTTTGCGGTAGTCTAGCAGCAGTGGAGACATGTACAAGTTTTAAGTGCTCTGAATTTGTACCTCAGTTAGACATCTTGAGTAGCTCAATGTAAGGAATAACACTTTCTGTCTGAGTAAAGACCAGGCACCCATACAGGATATTTTGATAGATATTACCTGCCTCTCCTGGTTTTATATTTCTGTCCTTCATGGGATCTGAGTGGTTTCCCAACTGAAAACAAACTTTTGTGAGTAATATTCAGGTATACACATAAAAATGACAAATAAGAGGTCTGTGGATATTCTAGCAATTAAATCTGTTGGTGGAGCTCATGTCCATCCATAGCTTTTCCTGTCTCTTTGTAATGACTGGCTGGTTGCTCTGCCTGAGGTAAATCTTAGTCAGCTTGGTAAATAGCCAGTCATGAATGCATCTGACTTTATTATGATTGTCACACTTACTTGCAAATTTAATTGGTAAAAAAAATTCTCCAAACTTTAAAAGAAACCTGTTTTTTTGTTAATCAACTTCCCTGTAATTCTTAATGTACATTTCTCTCATACTGTGATTGTATCTGTAGCTGTACTAAGACAGTACAAATAATTAACTCTTATTTGTTTATTCTTTGTTTCTGTTCTGCATGTTCTGCTCATGTGCTAGAGAAAGACCTAAAAAAATTAATTCTTAGACAAAAATACCTTCTAATTCACTTTTGTGTTACTCTTAAATATTGGGATTACAAAGCACAAATTAAGCCAAACCAGAGAGTTCATACTGTGTCTATATAAAGGACTGAGATGTACAAGAATGCCTTTACATTATGAAAGAAACTAGGAGATGAAGTATGATTGGTGTGTTTTGGTAATAAAGGACTAAGCTCAGCTACTGAGTTTTGTTCTTGACTAAATTATTAACCCAGCCAGATATTGCTGTCACTGAAATCTGAAAGGAGGTTTGAATCCTTCTGACTGACTGTTTCTAGGCAAGTTATCAAACTTTTCATATGCCTTTTATTTTTCACCAAAAGCATGAAAGCTTTTAGGACAAAACATAGAGTGTAAGAAGTGCTGAATGATTTTGGCTTTCTTGGTTCTTGGTTGCCCGACACAAGGCTTGCTAATATGTCCTTGGTTTCCCAAGGCAGAAATCTGTTGCTGTGAAACCTATGCCTGTTGAACATAGACTCAGAAAAATGGCATATACAGTCCACTTGCTACTTTTTAAAACTTCTGTAATGGGTGGATGTTCGTACAAGTGTAATATACTGTTCAAGCACAGATTCCCATCATGAGCTCTTGGTGCCTAGAACAATTCAAAATTGTTATTGACTTTTTAACTGGGTGACTATAATCATGAATTAAGTTATAAAAGTAAAGGAATATCAGATATGTTTCTATGATCAGGTATGTACATAATATAGGAATATGTGATTTTTATATGCACAGTTGAAAACTGTTGTTTATTACAAGGCATGTTTGTATTAGAGGTACATTCTTCCTTTAGGTCTACTGATAATATACAATCTTTTAGGTGTATTAATTATTTTTCAGCCCTTAATGCTTGCAAATACTTGGGTTCCTCCAGTTTGTGTGTCTTTATATTGTTTGTAAGCAGGTCCTTAAAACAACTCTCTTAAAAACAGCAGCCTCTGATAAATAATAAATAATACTCAATAATAAAATGAGTAGATAATTGCTAACATTTTAGGTTAACAATAGTTTTTTTCTCTCTCTGTAATATTTCATCAGTGATAGATTGAAAGATTTGCTTCCAAAGGAGTTTGAAATCCAGAAGCTTTCCACTTGCTCAAAGAAGTGTGGATATAGTCTATAAAATCAAGATGCGTTTGCTCAAACTTTAGAAGATTTGTCTTTAGCAAACAGTGTTAGGAGTCAGACGCTGGAAGTGATCACCCCACCAGGTGTAGATTTGTCTCTCTTCCTCCCACAAGACTGTTTTCCATTTGGAGGTGCATCAGTGTAAATATCAAAACAAAAAAGGCAGTGTTTTACAGAAGAATGTGGCCTTTATAGCAAAATGAGTTGCCATATTCCTTTGGCAATTCCAGATATTTTTGGATTTATAATTATTACACTTCCAAACAATAAGTTTATTTTTTCAGAGGTTTAGTTTGTGCCATTTGGAGGCCAAGTGGTTTCTCAAAACATACACTGTGCTTAGTGGCATGAACAGCGAGTGAGACCTCAGGGTGATGAGGATTAAGAAAATCTATTACACTTCCTTTTAGTAATCTGAAATTACTTTCAAATTAATCATTAGCAATGAGCTTAAAAAAGTTGTAAAAATACTATGTTAGCACTGTGCTAATAAAAAGACTGTCAGTATCTTTATTTTATCATAACCTTGAAATAAAAGTGCTGTTTAGAAGACACTAATAAAACAGGCAAATAAGGATATTTCACAAATTATTATTATAGCAGTTATTTTAAAAAGAAAGTGAACAGCCTATCTAGGCTGGCAAGAACTATGTTTTCCGAAGTACCTGCAGCCCCCGTAGTGGGAGTTTGTCCCATGCTGGTTTCTGTTAGCCAGGGTGCACCGCAAGTGCCTCTGCCCAGCTTGTCTGGGGCAGCCAGAGGGCACAGTGCTGACTTGGCCTCTCTGGGTCACATCTGTAATAAGCATTATCTTTTTTCCTTATAACTACACAACGTTAAAACCTGAGTGAATTGTCGTAATTGTGTCATAAAACATAGCTTAACTTTGTAACCAAGCGAGCAGGTGTCTTGGATGTCTCCTATACCCACAGGTTATATTGCATTTGTATAACTGGCTGAGAGCGCTGCCTTTCCCCCAGCCCGGCTGTGGATGTAAAAGGACCTGACGTAGCTTCTTCTCACATAATAGAATCCCCTGTCATGCACGGGATTTCTATGTAGCATTTTTGCTCATGATGAAGGTAAACTGGCCTTCCTTTCTGAAGAACAAATGGAATTTTTAAAGCTTTGCCGCTGTGAGATGCTGCTGTTCAGCACTTACCCTGCATTCCCAGCATGTCCAACCCAGCCTCACTTTCATGTATCATTTTGGCTTTTTTTGTTGTTATTGCCCTTTTCCCCTCCTGGACATGGATATCTAAATTGGTTTTTCAGAAATCGGTCTCCTGCATTGTAATGGTGTATTATAAGATAATGATTGTTTTCTTTCAACTTTTTGTAATATTTAATTAAGGATTCAAAAGGATCTTTTTCTTTGTGTTGATTCTTGCTTAGAGAGGAAAAAAAGTCCCTCAGGAGAACTACTAAATTATTTCTTACTAAGGCAGGCTTGTGAGGGGTTTTTTCCACCAGATTAGCTAAAATACATGCTGCCTGTTCACTTAAGTCACAAAGGCCCTGATTCTATGAACTGAACTGTTGTTTGATGGGATGACTTCTGCCCGAAGTTATTCAATTTTGCAGTAATTCACGCCAGTACCATTTGAAGCTGGTAGACATAGTAGTTTCTAGAGTCATCTAATTTTTCAGCATTCCACTGACATAAACTCACAATCTTGCAAAATGCTGAACTTCTCATGTTGCAGGTATTTCCCAAGGTTTTCATAGCAAACCATAATGTCCAGTATCTGTTCTGTAAGTCCAGGAAAAAAATGCTTAACTAGTTCGTCACTGAAGAATTTTATTTGCTGAGCCCAATTTTCTGAGATATCTTAACATAAATTTACATATTCCTAAAGTGATCTTCCACTTTCAAGGTAGAACAAATTGCATGGATAAGGTAACAGTTTACAATAAACTGTTGATATTAATATTACTGTTGGTATTAAGATTAATGTTCATTTCTGAAGCCAGAAATGCAGGCTCTCTATGTTATGTTTGTTGTTCCTTGGCTAAACTTTTGCCTAGTTGTGATGGGTTTGCCCTTGGACCGTAGTGAATCTACCAGCCTTATTTTCTCTGCAGTAATGCAGTTCTGCTTTGCACAGGTTGAGGATCTGTCCCCTGAAACTGAAATCCCTGAAGCTTTTTGTGTAGCTGGGCCTATTTGGTTCATATTCCAAAGGGTGATGGAATATGATCTACTGTTTGGGTGCGTGAAAGCTGATTAAAATTGCATCATCATGTATTCTGAATGCTGCTTCTGAAGGGTGCAAGCACAGAAACAAAGGTCTTTTCTTTATAGAACACAGATAGGAAAGGTTTACATTTCTCAAAGCTTTCGTGTTATCTCAGGCCTGATCACAGAAACAGCCCTTCTCTTGAAGGGAGAGAGGGAGTTAATACTGGAGCATTTTTTGTTTATCTGATTAGTCTTTGATTAATGCTTCACTGGTATTTATTATCATCATAAAGCTGTTATGAAATAGAAACTGTTAAATCAATTTTCAGAGGAAAATCTGAAGCAAAGCCACAAAGGTATCCCATGACAGTGCAAAGTCTTGAAGAGGGGATTCTCGAATTTTAGGCTGATATGTTAACTGCTGGATCTTCCTTTCTGAAGCAAATGTGGTTCAAGTTGATTTTGTTCTCTGTTTTAGATATTATGGAAAAAGTAATTCCTAAATAGTCATGTTAAGTGTTTTTACAGAGGAAAAATATCCCCATAGGAAACACTGATGAGCTTCCCAATAAATACTACTTTTATAAATGACCTAACCTTCATTTTATTTTAGTCATGTCCTATGAGAAGTAAGCAGGGTAATGTTCAACTAGTGCATTATTTAGAGATTTTTGGAGTACATTTTGAAAGCTTCCTGCAGAGCTCTGTCCACAGGATTCCCATTAAACACAATGGGAGCTGTGTGGCTAAAATCCTGCAGAGTACTTTGAAAATGTATCCCGTGCTGTGCTGAAGATAGATGATTAAAGAATGAGTGCTTGAGCAGGGAGTAGGGAGTGATGTTGTGATTCTCCATTTAGGACTTTAGGTAGACTAAAAATCCGTCTCTAAACCCTTCTTAAATGATCTTCTGTTAGAAGTGCTAGCTAATAGCTCTCCTGATTCTGCAAAAGAACTACTAATTCTTTACAAATAATTACAATAAACATTTGCAACTTAGAGATGTCTAGATGTCCTTTGACTTCTCTTTATGCTTACCTTTTATGTTGCTTTTCCACTTTATTTTTTTTTCTTTTTTCTTACATCTTGCTTAGATTTTCGTGTTCGTTTTTCTTCTTCTCCTCAAAGTTCTCTTACATCTTTTATGCTACTGTTGCCTTTATTTCTAGTCCTCATGTCTTCTGCTGTTCTGTTCCTCTCCATTCTCTCCTTAAGGTGCTTTCTCAAAATTTTTTCCACTGCTTTCCTTCTCTGTTTGTAAGTATTTCCTTCTCCCTTCTCCTAATCCAACTCTTTGTTTGTCCAGTTGCTCTATTTATGGGCCAAAGTAGTGGGATATGCCTTTCCAGAGCCCTTTACTCTCCCTTGTTTTCCATGTTGACAGCTGGCCATCCCTCCAAATTGTCCTTTACTCTTCTCAGCAGATTTCTGGCATCATACAACAAGCTATGAGGTGGGAGAGACTTCAAATACTGCATTTGATACAGGGCCAACATTCTGCATTACTTCAGCAGGGGGAAAACAGGAGCAGGCAGTAGTAGAAGCACATAAATGCAGCAGAGAGGTGGTGTTCTTTCTGCGTATTTCAGTGCAAATCCTACGTATAGAAACTTTCCCCTACTTTTATCCAGTTCGTCTCCAGGGTAATGCAATTTGAAGAGATGGGCTTCAATAGTGATGAATTTGGCATTTTGAGCCTGTGTTTTCTGGTGTGTTTTTTTCCTGTTGTTACTTCATACAATGGATAATGGCTGTGACAGAGCAATGTGTTCGGAAAGATATGGGGAGTACTTTATAGCAGTTAACACAGAGGCATGAAAGTGTCTCTGCCTTCTTCTTTTCTTTTTTAATGCAGTTGTTATTTCTTTCTCCTTGCATCTCATTTGCAACTTGATATTCTTTTTCTTCCCTTCTTTTTCTTATCTTCTTTTGCTTTTGTTAGGCTCGCACAAATACAGAAAGGGAAAGCATTAAAAGTTATTAATGACAAAATATATCTCAGTACTTCTTGATTTTTTTGTGACCAGTTCACAAATAGTTTAATTCAGCCCTTCTTGTTTGTTGGCATTAAAGCTGATGATGCTGTATATGAAGCTATTCCACCCCTCTTCTGTGTGCGTTGTCATGTATTTTTATTGCCTCATTATCAACTGCTTGGTTGTAGAAGAGCTGTCAATATAATTTTAAAGAGATTACCACTACCTAATGATACAGGTAATTAAGCCCTTGGAGACCATTATTCTAACCATATATTACTGGTTTAGACTATTTTGCTCTGCTGCTAGAGTTTGGAAATCTACAACCAGGAAGCTTTCATTCTTATGTCCGACATGACTTGTTTTTGTTGGTTGTTTTCTAACCACCTGAAATTTAAGACTTGAAGAGTAATTACTTCTACATCTTAGTTTTCTTTTGTAGTAGATATGTTTTGCTGTTTACTGAATCTGTCCTGCAGAAGGGTAAACTCCTTTTGAGCTGGACACCATTAGGATAGGAAACTTGTCCGAAGGCAGTGTGGAGGGTTTGTTGTGTGAGAAGGTCCCACTCACACAGAGAGGGCATCACAGCATCGCCTGTTCGTGAAAGGTACAAAAAAATGCTTGATAATAGCTGATCAGCAAAAAGCTGCCTCATACGGTCTGTTTGTGAATGTGTGTTTGAACATCCAAAGCAAGCTCTCTGCTGAGGAGAAAAAGGGAAAGACAAATTCTAGTTATACGTACAGCAGCACATTATCCCCCTTAGGAATTAAAATATTATCATATCATTATTTGTATAACAGACATCACTTAGAATATTCCTACACATTTCATCCATCTTTGCTCATCTTACACGTAGAGGCATTCAGGAAGTCATGGCTCTATTGAAAATCTCAATTTTTGTATTTTCTTATTGTAGTCTTTATGAGCTAAAACTTGGAAAGGCTGAAGTCCAGAAAGTCAAAAGAAATTAGATTATTAAGAATCCATGTTGTCTTTAAAAGTAGTTTTAAGCGAATCTCATGGTTGGAAACCAGAGTCATTGTTTCTTACTGTTCTGTTGATTCTTGCTGTTCATTGTATTTGTGAACATCTGAGGTGGCCCATTTTGGCAGGACCCAAGTTCAAAGTAGGAAACTTTCCTGTCATACTTGAATCTTGTGTACTTACATTTGCAGGAGTTTGGCCTTTGGGCCTTTGCAGTTGGCTGTACAGTGTCAGGAAAGGGCTGCTTCTGTCTTGGGAATTTGATTTTTGATGTAAGATTTGGGTTATTGAACCAAACCAGGAATGGTTTCTTGAATGTTTATTTATTTAAAGTCCCGTTAGCTGCGTTAGTAGTTAGTTTTTTAAAGGTATTAAATTCACAAATAGCATTTTAAGGGAAAAAGAATGTAAGAAGTTAATAAACTTTACAGTCTTTGCCTCTGAAGGCATCAGGCCATGTTGTATGGTGTTCAGTGTAGTGAAACTTTCTGAACATATTTCACAGTGTGCATACTTAGTACTATATAATCAAAACAATTATATATCTTTCTGTACAGCAACAATATTCATGCTCACTAGCCACTTAATCAGAAGAATTATATATCTGAAATGTTTTGCAATTTTTTAATGCTAAACAATTGTAGAATGGTGAGGTATAAATATATCTATATCCTCCCCAAAATCCTTCAGGTTTCATTTTAGTGCAGAAGAACAGAAATGCTGTAATGATAAAAAGACAGAACAAAGCTTTTCATACTGTGCTTCATTTCAAACCAAACGGCTTGTTTAAGGTTATGCAAGCACTAGCATAAGCTATTCGTATGAAATGTGTGAAGCATTAACATATCAGTAAAGAGATAGTAAAACTGCCAATTTATTTGAAGTTACTGAAATCTTTTTTAAGATACAGAGCTCAGATCACTGATGGAAAGAGCTGAAGATTTGTACAGTCATACCAACAAAGCGATATAGAGAGAACATGTTGTCTGCTGCTTAGATCCTGCAGGGTGAACAGTGGGTGTCCTGGGTTCTAACGATCACTGATACTGACCGTGTTGGCTAGCCTTGCTGTGCCTCAGTTTGTTCACCGGTGAATTGAAAACACAGTATATTATGTTAACCTGCATATTTACAGCACAGAAGCTGTGGACCTCAGACCTCTTACAAGCAGGGACTTAGTATATCCTGGGATGAGCCCTTACACCACTGATCTTTCTGATTGAATAACCATGTTTACTAGCACATGGTGACTTACGGTAATTAAAGCTAGTGTGATTTGTTAGTTAGAAGAACAAACTCAATGTTGTTATAGATCATCCTCATTTTTACTGCAGTTGTTCACTAATTGGAAAGTGTCAATACTTTGCAATGGATTTCCCAGTCATTCTGTAAATTAAAAAATTAGAACATGTTGTAGTAAAGAAAATGCCATTATTTATTGTTTCCATGAAGTTGGAATTGTACTTATAGAAAACCATACCCACCCATCTTCATAGAGGATTGTGCACGACAGTGGAACCGTCTCAAAACTCCTGCAAGATTTTCAAAGAGGTGGAGCTATAAGAAGAATGAAATAACTTTATATTATGTAGAGCTTAAGATTGGAGTCCAGAATCCAATGGCCAAAGAAAACCTTCACTGAGGAATCAGAGAGGCTGAAAATAAATCATAATAATTTCTGCAGAAGAAAAAAAAAGACCCTCCTTTTTTTAAGCTTTCTTCCAGCTGCTGTCTGTAGTCTGGACAGCACAGGTTGGTGTCTACCACAACACTGCACAGTTTGAGCCTGAAAACTTCCCCATGGGCAGTGTAACATGAAAATGCATAAGAACAGCTTGCTTGCACTGGGGAGGGTTCACAAATGCTTGTTGATGATGGACCTCATTTACATCTTACACTTCTCTTGAACTACTTCAACCCCAAAGAAGCTGCCTCCTTCCACGTAGCATATTTGCTCTCCATGGAAAGTGCACGGAAATTTATGTCAAGGTGATCTTGTTGCCCCCTTGAAGCTGTAACTCAGAATGGAATAAGAGCTTTTTAATTTTGAGTGGCTTTACATTCCCATGTGTAATATAAAGCAATAGTGGTTTGTCTGGGTGCTTATGTGCAAATTTAAATATGTGTACATGGAGGAGCTGGTAGATGTATCTATCCATCTATCTATATATGGAAAAACAAATATTTGTTTAAACTGTACAAAACAAGAAAAAAAGTAAAAAACCCCATTATTTGAAATGGGAAATATTTGCAGTCTGATTGTATAGTTGTCTGTAATTTTTCTGATGCTTTTAGTTATGCTGAAACACTGTGACCATTTCTGGTGCCTCCAGCATGAACAGAGTTTGAACTTGTGAGCATATGTTTAAGATGACACAAGAATTAGCTTTCTGTACTTGTTTGGTTGTATCCACTTACAGTAAATGAAAATATCTCCTGTCCTAAGGTCCCAAATATGTTACTGGGAGATTGTAGGAGGGACAGTCCTTCCATCTGAAAAATCATTTCAATTGCCTGTGAGCAGCTTTTCTGTGAAGCTTTTCTGTCTTGGACTGGTTTTTTTGCCTGTAAGTTACAAAATCATATACGGGGCTGGTGATGGAAGACACCCATACAGTCCATATGGCATTTGTCTATCTGTCAACACAGAAATAAATATTACCACTGGTTTCTATTGCAGTTCGGAAAGTTTTAGCTGTAGGTATAAGTTTGATGAGTAAAATCTGCATGGCAGAAAGAGACAGTGAAAACATTTCCAACATTTCCTGGCTCAGATGGTAGGTAGAGAAGTTTCAGAGAAATGTCAGGTCTACCATTGTGTGAGAACAGAACTCAGACTTGTGTGGGAGCAGTGATATACCAGTGCTGAGGTCTTTAAAAATCCTGCCCTGCTTATCTGAGGCTCAAGGCACATACCCATGTTATTTTGAGGATATCTTGAAAAATTCCAGTGGGTTCAATGGTCAGTGGTTCAGCTAAGTAAACACTGTGCTCAGGCTTTCAATTCTGTGTAATTTTCAAGTGGTGGTATGGTCTAGCAGACAGTGCACCTGATTAGATTGTCCACTCAAAAGAATGATCCTTCTCCACTCGTGTAAATAGAGCTTGAGACTTGTTTCATTCTGTTGCAAATTAAGGAAGAGCTAGCATAATAAATATGTACTCTGCCCAGATTAGGATTACTGTCCTTCGGACTGTTGAGAAAAACTTTTGAATCATGTAAGGATTGTTAGATTTACCCTTGAAGATGGGAACATCCTGGAAAATAATCAGTATGTTTGGAGTAGTCAGCCAAGTTGGTGATTATCACAGTCCGAAAGTAACCAATCCTCATTTTAATATCATTATAATACTAAAAAACACACCTCTGGCTGTCAGGACAACCCTCCCTGAATTCAGACCCTCACTCATGGAGCATGCGTAGTAAATTTAAGGAACACTGTGTTTTTAAATCAAAGTGAGAAAAGAACTAACCAACTGCACTTAAAGAGAGATAAAACCTAACCAATTATAGTTAGAAGGATGTGGCAAAGTAGACGGAACTAACATTTTGAGCTGTATAAATACACACTGTCACTGAAACCAGGTGTGCTAGCCGTGTGAAATTACCACCTAGCACCAGACATTGCACAATATCAAAGTAAAAACAGTATCTTGGCTGTATGTGCATTGGGTTATTGCACACCGGGCAAGGAGCTCTGCTTGTGAGGGAACAATTCCAGCACGGCCTTGCGATAGTCGCCCTCATCGTGCACAAGATACTTTATGTGCTTCACTTATCTAGAGAGCTTGCCCTCCAGGCAGCAGTTTGAGTACGCTTTGAGTATGTCTTTAGGAGGAGAGTTTAGCATGAATATGTGAAAAGGGCATGGCTTGTGCAGTTTGGATTTGCTACTAGTGAATGGCACAGGGTTGAACTGGCTGCTCAGAGCCTGCAGTGGGGAAAGGGCTGTGATCGAGCTGCAGGAGGAGAATTTGCCTTGGTGTATCTGGATTGATAAGCACCTGTTCTCATGAACAGAAAGAATAAACATGAATTATACATTGTATGTGTGTTTTTCTGTTGCTATTGTGGAGGATATTATTACTTTATTTTCCAACTGAAATATTAAGGATGGCTGTTGTGCATTCTGTAGGCTTTGCCCAGCACACTGCTATAAGGCACGTACCAATGTCATATCCTAAGCAGAACTGAAGATGCGGAGAAAACCCCTTGGGGTTTAAAGCCTCAGCATTTCCCATCTGTCAGTTCTCTTTTATCACATATCTGTTTTCAATTCTTGCTTTGCTTTTTAAAATCCATTTTCAGTATCTAAATTCTTTAGAGAAGCTTGTGTCTCTCTCCTGGCTACCTACCCATCTGAAGCAATGGCCCAACTGTGCTGCAGGCTCTCCGCGGTCAGTGCACTGCAAACAGTAGGCTTGGACACAGCCCCAGGAAGGAGAGGCCACTTCGTCCTGAGAATCACCATGGCTCAAGGAGGAGAGCAGAGGGTCTCAGGGCTGTAGGTGTGGCTGGCATGTCACTGCACAGTCCAGAGATGAGCCTGCAGATTGGGGAGAACTGAGGAGAGCAGGCAGCCATGTCTAGAGGTAATGGAAATCTAGGACCAGAGAGGAAAATACAGTCTGCGGTTCAGAAAGCTACTAATTTAGTTGAAACCAGGTAGAAGGAAAGACACTCCTGCAAAGATGCAGTGCACAGGAACTGTTGTTCGATGAGCTCTCTTTGTTTCTTTTATGTCTTGTAAAGCCACTTTCATAGTTTTCCTCCTTAAAAAAAAAATCTGATGTTTAATCTAAAATCTTGGGTTTTTTATTTGTTCAGGAAGGGGTGTTGTGTGAGTTTGTTTACTTTGAAGCCTTTTCGTAGTTTGGGGAACTCACTGTAAAGAGAATGTCTAACCTGATCCGTTGGAGAGCTTTGAACAGAGTGGTGAGGGAAGTGAGATGCATTTAACCCCAAACCTCAAGTTTAAAAGTACGTATCAGTAAGCAAACAAATTTATGTGGCAGCAGAGTCAAACAGAGGGTTTTTGTCTGGTTGGATTGTGCATTTGGAGAGAGATATTCAAGGCTTGGATAGAGGCAGAGAAATCTGCCGTGAAAGCCAGTCAGATTTGTCTCCAAAGAGACGACCAAAGTCCAGCTGGCAAAATTGTCAACTGGTTCACAGCTGAACCAAGAGCTGAAAGATCTGAGAAACCATGTGGGAACCTCTTCTTTTATTGATGATCAGGTGGTAGGAAGGGGTCAGACAGCTCAAAGAGCTGAAACCCAGGCCACATCTCCAGGGAGGCTGGAACTGAAAATAGAAGTAAAGAGACTTAAGCTGGAGACTGCCTAGGAGAGAGGTAGGAAGCTTCACTGTCTTGTAGGTAGGACCTGGAAGAAAATATCTACCTGAGAGTTTTGTTTACATAGAATTAAGTTAAGATGGAGAAAGATATGTTGATATTTTTCTCTAAGATTTTAAAGAGAGTCCTGCACCTGCTGCATGGCATGAGGAGATATGAAAAGCTGAAATACAAACCTCAACTTCTTCAGTAAGATTCTCTAGAAACCGTCGGACGCATCTCTGTGAGACTGTAAGTCAGTATCAAGTTGAAGGAATTCTTGTGACATGCATTTGAACTAACCACCGAGCACTGTCACCTCAGCTTGAGGGTGATGAAAAGGGAAGGTGATAGCACCCAGCAAAAGGCAGCTGCCAGCCTGTGGAAAACTTGAAGGAATTAGGTCAATGGAGAAGGAGTTGAAACTGTCATGCACCTTCAAGAGCTGGAACAACTACATGCTACCTGCACCTTGGAGGCAGAATTGTAAAAAGGGCTGTGGAGGATGCGGCTGAACAGGGCATGGGATATAGAGAGTATTTATTCCCTGTGCTAGAAGGGGAATTACAGATGAGGATATATGGGAAGGATTTTTTTCAAGGAAAGCTTGCTCTGTCCAGGAAAGGTTTTAGGTCTGAGAAGATCACGTCCCTCTAAGGGTTACACTACAGTGGACCAGAGAAGAGAATGGGTTTCTTCTGCAGTGAGACAGGACATTAAGGCATGTCCTACACAGTTGAGAGGTTGGTCAGAGAAAATCCTCTTAATGTGTGAAATTACTCTGGCAGACTGTGAGAGACACCTCTCTCAGGGAAGGAAATCAATAAACCTAACTGAGATGGGTCTGAAAGAGCTGTTTAGGAAGTGGGAAATACATGGGGAAGGTTTTGCAGAGTTGGAGGGCTGAAAGAACTCCTGTGCCAGCTTGCACTTCTGTATTTGAGGAAAGCTGAATTCCTGTATGGTCTTAAAATCTGTTCTTGGGGAGAACCCCAACAAAATAGCCTGTGGCTTTGGTCCACTTGAAATGACAGAACTGGGAGAGGCACAAAGCAGGCAGGTTTTCTGACCATGTCCCAATATTGATGGGCACAAAGGAGATGCCCATTTATGAAGGTGATGGTCCTGAGAAAATTGTGAGGGAAGTCAGGAACTTGACTGTCCACCAGTGATGTGCCCACACCAGCAGGGTCTGTCTTGCCTGGCCTGGATGGAATTGTGCTCTGGCGCGTGCCATGAGTTGCAGCAGCAGGGCCAGGCAGGAGATGGAGGCAGCAGAGCTGTCAGAAACGTAACAACAAGAAGCTTTACAAGCAAGTCTCCTGCAGCTCCGTGGGTCCTTGCAGGCAGGTCCTGACTTCCAGACAAGGTTTGAGTTGCAGCAAAAGTATAGAGGAAGCTTCCTTCTGCCATCTTGGATGCCTGAGCTTCTGTGCCGTATGTGCTGCTTGCTGGGCAGAGTGATGTGTCCTCCTTTCCAGATTCCCCTGCCCCTCTTGCCCAGAAACACACACAGAAACAAAGCCAGAATAAATAACTGTATGTTGCAGTTGGATTGATTTCCTAGTATTCTCTCAACAGCACAGGACAAATTACATTTTTCAAATGTAGGAATGACTGATTTTGTTTCAGGAGGAATAGCAGCAAGGACCTGTGGATCATAAATTCAGATCCTTGGCTTTTGACCCTGCTGTGTAATTAATTCCATAAGCCGCTCAATTCTGGCTTAAAACTGTTTAGGTTTCTCATCCCGTTACTTTACATGGCAGGCTAGTTCAGAGTCTCACTTTTTTCAGTGATTAAAACCATCCTAATTCCGGCCTGAATATATTTTTGACTACTGTATTCCCATTTTGTTTGGTCAATCATTGGCCTTAGGTTGACGTAGTTTTCTTTCCAATTTTATTTTTTTCTCACTGATTCTTTTGTGGAGGTCATACCAGTGTAATGCCTTGGTCTCTTAAGTGTAGCAAGAGAAGTTCAGTCTCTTCTCATGACACACACTCTGGATTCCTCTAAACAGCCTCAGAGCTGTCTCTTCACCGAATCCTCTCTGAATGAGCCACTCGTGAATGCTGCTGATCGAAACTGCAGATAATATTCCAGATGAAATCTTGACAGTGCTTTCTGCAGTAGCATTAATATTTTATGTTCCTTAAACTCTTATATTCCGTGAACAGATTCTGGTCTCAGAGTGCCTCATTTCTTCTTCCATTTAAAACTTTGAGAAATTTGTTCTTAGGGTAGGACTGGTGGAGGACTGTTTCCGTAGTCTAAACTGACATTTTGTCAAGAAACTTAAGAAGCTTCTATCGAAGATAGGTCTAATTTATTTTTCCCCTAGAGAAAATAGCTTTTTAAGAAAAAGAAAAATCAAAAGGCACACTTCATTTTTAAGAAAATTTCAATTTCCTATTCAAATAATAGATGTAACAAAAAATTTAATGGTACTGAGATGCTTCAGATGAATAGACAGTAAATAGAACACTGAAGAAAGGGGAAAATAAATGTTCTTAAATAGTGATTGAAGAATGTAGACTCAGGAATGGTGAGCTTTAGAGACCATTTTTGCAGATTGTAACAGCTTGATTGTTACATAAGATGCACAGAATCCTTGGCAGAACAGGTTTTTTAGCATAGGCCAGCAAGCAGGCAGAATACATGTGTGGGGGAGAGCTATTCTAGATGTAATCAGCAAGTGCTTGATGTTGGAGTGGGTCCATCTAGGATATTAGAATCATGACCAAGATTAGAAAACCTTTTGTGGTTACCAGAAGGCAGGAAAATATAGGTTGATATGTAGAAATAGTCTTTCGTAAAGCTCCTAATTTTTCTGCTTCACTTCCAAAATTTACATGTCCTTTGGAACCCTTGTTCAGGGAGAAAAATATGGGATTTCAAGTTAAATTTATAGAGGCTCAACCATTCTTGCATTCTTTAAAAGAAATTATACTAAATCTTTCTGTCATGTACTGTCGCTATGGAGAGTATTGTAGATCACAATATAGCAAATGCTTTTCAATTAAGTTGCCTTTAATTCATGCTTCAAAGATTCTAATTTATAAGAAACAAGTCTGGATTATTATCCTGTGCCGTGTTTGGTTAAGCAGTCTTTCCTAAAAATGGACAACTGGGATGCTAGTGAAGAAGCAGCAGCTTCTAACCTGCAAAAGCACTGGCCACCAGAGCTTTGCAGTAAATTTGACTGTAAGCAGATTTCACCTCCTTGTTTGACAAAAACTAGTTTTCTCTTTCCTTTTTTTTGGATATTCCATGGGTACCTAAAGCTTGTAAGATCCTCTCTCTGCTGGTTTTATGGTGACATGACCACACAGTCAGTGTCCCTGTTATGCCTGTGGTTCAGCTTTATGGCTGTGAAATTTTACAAACTTTTATAATAGCTGCAAATGGCAAAACGACGTAAGTTTCATCTGTGTTTAACTGAGCTATTTGTCAAGTTGCAAAGATTGTTCTGTTGCATAGAAATCTATGCTGATAGAAGGTGTTTCTAATTGCCGCATGAACCTCTGTGCTTGCAAGTCCCTATGAGGCAAGAATGGCCTGTTGTCCAAAACAGACTGTCTGACTTTGACTCAAGACGAAATAACAAGTTGAATTTAAGAGTTCTTCATAATTTTTCTGAGCTGGTTTAACTCATGATACTAATACACAACTGGACTATGTTTTCATTAATGCTGTTAGACTTAAATTGAAAAAAAATCAGATTTTAGTGATAGTTTAATTTATTCTTTCTCCCATTTTTATTTTTTTATTGATTTGTGAGAACTGTATGGAGGACCAGAACTGGAACTGTGTATGCATGTATGAACACAATAATTAAGGATCCTATTACATCATGAATTTAAAAATGAAATGACGAGCATGTTAAGAAATGAAATCCTACAGTGAGGAATGCTCAGGAATTTATATTATGAACCAGAATGATTTGTTCTTTTGTGTAAAAGGCATCTGATTAAGGTCAGCCTATAAGCAGAAATGGTTCCAATCTGCAACTGAAAAACTGCACCACTGTCTGCACTAGAGATTAGAGCTGGCTTGTTTTTATTCACATTTGGTCAACAGATGGTCCAACTACTCTGTGGACATTCTGGCAGTGTAGAAGTCTGCACATCAATGACAAAAACCCATCATACGAATAAGTAAAATGTCAGTGTTCATCTGAGTAGAATGAATACCCAGTGTGGGCTTCTCGAAAAGTAGCGTAGCTGGCTGACTTGAAAGAAGAAAACCTGGCGAAACATCATATTATTGCTAAATTAGCCAATACCATTCATTCTGATAAGACTGAAAGAACAGAAAGACTATGAGGCTTATATAAAAGATAATGCTATTGGCCTTTGGCCAGAGCAGTTAGCTAATATTTGCTGTCTCCCTGGATTATTACTTTAGGAAAAAAATATATATATGCTGTGAATAATTCTTCTGCTCAATTGCATTTGCAAAGAATGGTACACAAAAGTCATGTTTCCCTAAACACAGTAGAAATAAACAACAGCAGGCCGTTTCTGGCCTGATATGCCTGGGAATACTGTCTCTTTTTTCAAGGTCATAGTTCCGATATACAGCATATCTGGCAATTTGGCTTAAAGTATTCCTCTCTCTCTCCTGCCTTCGCATCACCCACAGCAGTCTCCCTTCTCCAGACCCTGTTCCAGCTGGGCTGTTTTTCCAACTGTGTCAAGGGGTTGAGACAGCTGAAAAGGAAAAGAACGGAAAACATGAAAGGGAAGGTTAGAAAAACGGTTGCATTCACACAGCTGACGAAGCAGCTGTACAGGGGTAAGAATTTGGGTGAGAAGATGGGAAGTGGAGAGAAGTGTGAGGACCTTTGGCTGGAATTGGCACTCAGCATTTTTTGTTGTGAAATCCAGTGTCTTTGTTGTGTCCATCGCTGCTTCTCTGGCTTTTGATCCCTTTTCTTTTCTTACTGGTACTCACAGAGCTGAAACCAGCTGTAGTCCCAGACCCTTTATTTGTGGTCAGCCTTAGTGACATCTCCTAAGCCCATGGATTTAGTTTCTGATCTACCTTGAATGGGACCAGTGTTTCATAGGTGGCTTCCATTATGCTCAGCGGTCCTGTTGTGCGAAGGAGCAGAACTCTTCATTCTGTTCAGCCTCCATTCAGGAGGGTTAGCGTTATTGTCAGTTGTAACATGCTTGATGAATGCCTGTAGATCAAAGACTACTTTTGATGCTGTCTATTAACACCTTCTAAAATGAAAGTGCAAACCTTCCTTCTTTCACTAATGGAACTGAAGTTGATTATGTTTTCGTGAGACGGTAGTACCACATTGTAGCCTACACTTGCTTTTTACATTCGTTTGAAAGGGCAGAGAAGAGTGAATGTGTTCAGCAGCTGTGCCTCTAGAAACAAATGTACTGGCACACACTGCTGCACCTACAACATTAAGAGTAAATACCAGTAATGTATTTGACAGTCTGTGTAAATTGCACAAAACTGTGACAATTGGCTAGAAATGCAGCAGGGGTTTGTTTTGTTGTTTGTTTGTTTGTTTGTTTGTTTTTTAATCTGACTGATTTTGTTCCTAAATGATAGCCATTTTGTCATCGTGTTTGGTTACACTATTAACAAGGTGATGTCTTTTGCACACATTTGTTTTTAATTTTTGTAACTGAGCTCCAGTAGGGTTTTAATAATACAGCTAATTACTGTGCATATTCAAAAGATAAAAGAGTGCCCTTAATATGTTATTCATAACATGGAGTATGGGAACATTACAAGGCCAGGATTGTCTTTAAATATTAATTTCATGGTAGCCATGGATGCACTGGGCTCTTGTAAAGAACAAAAACGCTGAATGCAACTCTTAATTCTTTTTCCATGCAGTTGACTTTTATAAATATTTTCATTCTTTAGAATGGAGGAAACAGTGAGAAATCTGCTACAGAGCCAAGGATCCCCAGGCCAGAATGGAGAAGGCACTGTCAATATCATGAAGGTATATCAGGTATTAGTGACTTATTATCTGTTTTTGTGATAGAAAAGTTATTTAAAACAAAAATCTCACTCCTGGGGTAAACGTGTCTGGCATTGTTTCCTCTACTTGTTTATTAGTTATGAATACTTGTAACTGGTGGTTGGTACCATCTACATTTTCCAAGGTGTTCTCTCACCAGAGTTTAAGATTTTTCATCTCTGTTGTCATCGTGTTATCTGCCGTTGTTGCTCCTCACAGTTAACAGGGGAGAGAGAAACTAGTTTTGAAGACTTTATTAAAGCACTTAATATTTTAAGTAATGTAATTCAGCATCTCTAGAAAACATAGATTCTTTTGACAACCTGACCTTGCAATTGTGATGGGTAGTTTTATTCACTATATATTGTTATTGTGTGTGAGGTTTCCATATCAAGCTCTGAAATTTCTTATTCCTGCTTGTGGCAGGTGCATTTTATCAGCCTCACTTGGGGTAGAGAGAGAGTGTCTCAGGACAGAATTTAGGAGACCAAAGACTGTAGAGGTTTTTCAAAGAGAACCAGGTCTGTTTATGCTGTTTATAAGAAAGGAGCGGTTTATATTTTTCTAAAGTACTGTGGTATTCTGGAAGCAGTGAACCTTAAGTGGTGGAAAGCCTTTTTAAATGTCTGGAAACAGGAATGAGATACTCTGCACATGAATTCTTAAAAAAACACTTAATGAAGTCAGTCCTATCCTGTATCATTTTAAACAGAATAAGCATTCCTTATAAAGATATAAAATGATGAAATATTATATTAAAGTCTATACTAGGTAGTGATCCTTCAGATAAAACACTTTTCAAAAATTCTAGTTATATTAGTCCATTCTTACAACTGATGGATCAAAAATACAGCAATATAGCTAAACAAAAATTTAAATTTAAGAGTATTTATCACTGTAATTAAATTTTCGTTTAAGCTTGAATTGAAGGGAAAAAGAATCTTTTAGATTAAACTTACAAAATAATTTTTCTTGTTGAAATGATAGCCTGTAAAATTTAATTTCAGGACAAAATTAAACTTTTTGTTGAAGTTATAATAGAACATTGTGCTTTTAGAAGCTGGTGATAAAAGCATCTATATTTTACTCATTACCCTTTTGGGATGCAAAAATGAAACTCAGTTCCCTCCTCTTCGTTCAGAGTTTAAATCCATACTTCCTGCCACCATACAGGGGGTGTTCTGAAGTGGATTTGGTGTCAGTCTCTCCTTCAGGTGGATAACTTGTTTGTCTGTTTATAACAGACAGATTGTATTATCTGCTTTTCTGTATTCTGTCTTACCTTGGAAACTACAGTGAGATAGTACCACTATTAGGTTTTAGCTTATTTGGGTTTTGCTTTTGCACTCTCAACAAGAAAAAAAAAAAAAAAAAAAAAGAAGTACTTAGGTTTCTTTCCATCAGACTGAGGGTTTCAGTGTTCTTTATTTTTCTTTAGGGCACTAAACTGGAAAAAAATAGCTCTGTGGTCTTTTGAAATTTGAAATTTAGTGTGCAGCTTTCCTAGAGGGGAAATAAACGAGTCATTCCAATTTCAGTGCTTGTATATTTCTATGTAGTTTTTCCTCCATCCTTTATTCGTTTCTTAATTTTTGACAGAAGAGAGAATTTGGTTGTGGTTTTGGGTTTTTCCCCCTTGGGGCCATACCAACATAGGCATTTGATGTCTCCAGACAGACAGGAGAATGGGTACTGTGGTGTGTTTTGTGTAAAATCTCTTAGGTTTATTTTTTGACCAACAAAAGAACAAGTCAGTTCTGCCTGGTTAATGACAGCAAGAACACTTCTTTGTTTTTCTTCAGCTCTAGCCAACATCCACCTCCACCTATCAAACTGTTGTCTAACCCTTTTTTTCCCTGTCTTTCTGGACGTGGAGTTTTGTTTGAATCTGCTAGGTGGTAGTTAGCCTAGCTGCCTTATGGAATGAACCCATCTCTGTCCCAGGACCTTAAAGTACCCATATGCCTGGTATTCTAAGATTATTTTAAATCTTGTACTTCATATTGCATAACAGCTTCCTTCTCGTTCTCTTCTTGTTCTTGGGGACATTTTCACTCATGATACCAAAGTTAGCTTATTTTTTATCAATTTTCATTTCTTCCATATGGCCAATAAGCAATTTTCTTTGCTTATTAATTCATTTTCCTAATTCATGACTCAGAAGCAATTTTTCCTTTCTTGGAGGAATAGCTAGGCTACTGCATCATATGCCAGTCTGGGATTTGTAAAACAGATCAAAAATATGGAATATTTCCATGAACACTGTGTTTTTTTCTGAATGTCTCTTTGACTCATTCATTCTCACATCCCTTTAGTTCACTTTTATGACAAACTTGTGAACAAATAGTTTGTTTTCTGCGAATTTCAAGGAATGGCTCCATTCACATGCAAACCAGCACATTCCTGCCCTCATATGGCTACCTGCCATGTAGGTCAGAGATGGGATCACTTGATGTGTGTTTGTTATTCATTCACACGGTAAAAATGATGTAGTGTGATTCAGGCAACAACCACAGGTAATAGTAAAAGCTAATACCTGAAAGGCTCTTCAAAACAAATAGTTGGCAAAGAATCTGTGATCCAAAATATTTACAAAGTATTTTAACATTGAAAAATGTATTAATAAATTATTATATGAATCATTAATATGTCACTGAAACCAACTGTGTGGAAATCATGGACAAACATATCATCTAAACATATAATGAATTTTATTGCAAATACTGCGTCCAGGTTTGGCAAGAGGCATCAATATTGCAATAGAAGCATTTCATTTGTGTCTTTCCGAACGCATTCATGTTTTTTATGTATTTATAAGGGTAATTCACAAATGGGATTAGGACTTGTGTGTACAACCTAGGTAATGTTTCTTAAAAATACTGATGTATTCAGGTTTCGGGGAACATGATAACCATATTATTATTCTGTAAATGAAGTACAGATGTGAGCTAATGTAAAAAAAAAAAAAAAGATTTTTATGATCTGAATTCCAAGTGAGATATATATATCTTCATATACATACACAAAACTTACTGAATATATAAATACTAACACTGTTTAGAAAGCCATCCTCTAGAATTAAACAAATTACCTTATAGAACATATTCTGAATCATACCTGTTCACTGTGGTTGCTACGATATGATCAGAATATGATCAGTACTCAGTGCAACAGAGTATCAGATTTTACTGCAGTTTCACAACTATGTATTTCATAACAAAGAGAGGACATGACCTAGATAATCTCCAGTGTGACTTGTCAATTTATGTCCCATATTCTCTGACACCATGGTAAGTTAGTTTTAGTGTGTGAAGCCTGTTCAAATTCGTATCTGAATAGTCATAAAAGTTACCTCTGTGCAATAAACGCGTTTGATCTATTGACCATTGTTGACATATTTGTTTTTTACAAATCTAATTATTGTTCTGGGATGTATGAAATTGAGTTCTTATTATAATATCAATATGCTTGACTCCAGAATAAATATTCTTGCTAATGAACATTAAATGTTGCATAGTGATCATGTTAGAAGAATAATAATAAGATGGAGCCCAGAGCATGTAGCGTTATTGCAATATTGTGTTAGGTCTTGCCGGGGTTCTTACTTGAAGCAAAATATTCTAACCCCTTCCATGGAGCTAGCTGCCCTATGTGAATTTAATTCGCTGGACTTAGAGATGGATGATATGGTTTCTTTAGGCTAAATGAATTTAGAAACAAGATTGTGAATAAAATTGTCCTCTGTTATCATTTTACATAATAATAACTGAGGGAAGATTTATAATGAATGCTCACGTAAACGTAGACAAGAATATGTGTGACCTGCATGGCTGTGAACCATGGTATTTCTTGCTTGAAAGTTTGCTTGACTAAAAGGCTCTAGGATGTAAGAGATTTTATGATGTTTCTAGGAGGCATTGTCCACCTAAAAGTAAGACCATGAAAGGCCAAATCAATACCTCATGTGTCAATATTACTCTCATTCAAGACACAGTTACTTTAAGAGGGAGAGTGATCCCCAGAAATAATTGTGTGCAGTACTTGAACCCAAGACATTAAAACAAGCAGTCTTTCCTTCCTAAATCTGTGGTTGAACTTGATGATCTTAAAGGTCTTTTCCAGCTTAAATGATTCTGTGATTCTATTCTATGATTTTAAGTTTGTTGTTGTGATTTGGATATCAAAACATGGAGTCTGTTTCCTGTTTGATCACAGCACTGGATGTCTAGGTAGAGTGTTTTCTGATTACAGATCACTCGAAGACTTTCAAGTTGTTTGGGGTTTTTTTTTTTAACTCCTTTTGACTTTATGTCAGTGTACAGTGATCAAAATAGATGAGGAAGAGAGTTTGTTGTAAGTTCACAATCTGTTGTAATTCTGGAATTGTCAATATGTGCACTAAAGCTCAGGTCAGACATGGTGCAGTCACATTGGAGAGGAAGGATGAGCTCCTGTTTAAAGCCCTGTGCTTGGAAGACTAGATTTTTATTCTTTCATTTGCTATGAATTTCTCCATTTCCTTGGGAAGATTCACTTTACCTGTCCATCTTTAACTTTTGTCCGTAAAAAGAGGATAACAACATATGATTTAATCTCAGGTATATTTAAGATGTCATTAATATATATGAACTGCTGCTTTCTGTGGTAACAGGAACTGTAATAAGTACTGAGCCAGATAATGAAGAGATAAAAAAAAAAACCAAAAAACAACAAAAAAAAAGCTTTTTGTGTTTCCTTGTGAACTTGGAAAAAGGTTTACTTCCTCCACAGAGTTTGCTTACCTTACGAATACTTTTAATAGTAAAGGAATCAATTTCAAAGTCGAGCATAAATGGTCTTCAAGTGGAGCTATCCTGTCTTGTATTAAAAAACATGGAAGTGAGGTTTTGCTGTTGGGAATTTGGGGATTTTGATATATGAATTTGTATGAAAAACTTAGGGAAATAAAAGCTCATGACTGCAAGCACTGTAACCTTTTCAGAACCCCACTGTGCTTCTTTGAAATTTACACTCCAAACAAACACTGCTGTGGGGGCCAGGCATGCTCTTTTGATCAGCAGGAACTGAAATTCTGGATTTTGGACAGTCTGAAACTCACCCTATCTAATGTCCCAGGCCCAGTCAGCCTTCAGCTTCTGTGCTAGTGCAGAGTGTCTTTGACTGCACTTGTTCACCAGCTGACATGGTCTAGACTACTTTTTAGCAGAAGGAATTTTCATCATGATGGACAGTGCAGGTCTTCACAGATGAACTATGCAAATTCAAGAGGAGAAGGATATGAGTAATGGGGTAGGGAGCTTGTCAAGGAGAACGATCCCTGTGCTGAGGTCAGTGCTGTTGAGTCTTGACCAAGAGAAGTCTGGCTCAAAGACTCAATGGGGATTACAGGTAGTCTTAGTAATAGTAGGGCACTCTTTCAGGTTTCTTTGGCCTAGAGTGCAATGGAGAAGACCAGCTTGATTCCTTCAGTTTCTTTCTGAAAGTGGTGTGTGTCCTGTCTTGTTTTTGCTCCACTGCTCATTTTGGTATCTATCAGACTACACTGTCAGTAAAGTGGTGACAGGCTGTTGGAGCATTTGCAGCCTAAGCATTTTGATGGGCTCTTCTTGCCGAGTAAGAGCTGGCTGGGTGACTGTGGCTCAGCTCTGTTCTTTTTCTCTGGAGGGATGACAAGATTTTGAGAAGTAATGACTTAAGGAGAGATTTCTCAGGCTTAGTGTGCACCATGACAAGAATGGCACAGCTCCACATCTGTCCCATTTCCAGAGCATCATCACTGTTGCAATCATTAACTCTCACTGCAGCTTCACGGGGGGAGTGGCTTTCAACATAAGAAAGTTCAGGTCCATTTCCTGCCCCCTAGCTGGATATGAATACATGTGCATGTGCCTGCTTTATCCAAAGCTAAGAAAGAAGATTTATCTGTAAAGACTCTATGCTGATAACTTCAAAAAATATAAAATAATTCCAGTCCTCCAAGACTTTTAGCTCTCAGTCATGAAGTCTGGAGTGTTTTGCCAATTGCGAAGTGTCAGAAACGTGTGACTATGTAAGTGATACATGCACATTTCAGGTAACATTGTTGGCCAGATCAGCCCAATTTTTTGTCTGCATTCTTTGTGAGACTCAAATATGGAACAGTTGTTGAGACTGTCACTTCTAGTTTGCACAGCCGTTAATTTAATCAGCTCTTTCATGAGAGGAAAAACTGTATCTGTTGGCAATATAATTTTATCTTAACACAAAATTATACAAGCTTAATGTTTAGGCCATTGATATGTAACATTTTATAGATGGGGCATGGCCATGAATTTAAAAAAAGGCCGTCCTGGTTTCAGCTGGGACAGAGAGTTAACTCTCTTCATAGTAGCTAGTAAGAGGCTGTGTTTTGGATTTGTGCTGAGATTCTTCTGATAACATGCTATTTATAGTTGCTACCAGGACAATCAGGGACTTTTTAGCTTCTCTGCTGTGCCAGTGTCTGCAGGGACAGAAGAAGCTGGGAGGGAGCACAACCCCGATTACTAGCCTAGGATTTGACCTTAGGTTTATGATTGAGACCCAATCTGGCCAATGGTCTATTCCATATCATGCATGTCATGCACAGGATATAGATGAGGGTCTGTCTGGAAGTCTGTCTCTTGCTCCGGGTTGTCTCCCTCTGGGTTGCCCCTCTC
Source organism: Pterocles gutturalis (assembly GCF_000699245.1). Classification (NCBI taxonomy): domain Eukaryota; kingdom Metazoa; phylum Chordata; class Aves; order Pterocliformes; family Pteroclidae; genus Pterocles; species Pterocles gutturalis. The sequence continues at coordinate 135,040 of NW_010130717.1, read as the reverse complement.
ACAGGGTCATCTCAGTCTCTTGGACACTCAGACCCCAAGTTGGGTGCCAAAAAGGACTGTTGTAATTTTTAGCAGAGAAGCTGAAAAGTCCTTGACTGCCCTGACAGCAACTACAAACATCGGTGTGTGATCAGCCTTCTTAGCAGAAATCTAAAACACAGCCTCTTACCAGCTACTATGAAGAAAGTTAATTCTGGCCCGGCTGAAACCAGAACAAGGCACTACTTGAATTCCCTAGTTGAATTCCCACATAGGATTTTTAATCTAACTTCTATTGCAGGAAGAGGAAATATGTGCTTAAAGTTAAACTTACATATCTGTATTGGAAGTGCACACAGGAGACTGCATCAACCAGGCCTCCTAAGCTACTAAGGAGAATGTTACTAAGCAAAGCTTAGCAGTTTTGTCTCTCCCAGAGAAGGACAGAAGAGGAGCCACCTGCACTCTTGGGAGCCCTACCGGAAATCCTGGACTGTCAAGGACAGAAGCATTCGCTGTTGGACTGCCTTTCCGTACAGAGAAATCCAGGGGTAGCTTGGTAGTGACTAATGCCTTATGGCATTTCTTCTGGTAGTTTTCCACCACTGTGCAAATATTTGTTCCCATGTTTAACTAAATTGAGGTTGGATTCTTGCCCCCAACGGCGAGTGATGGTGCTCCGCAGACACTGTTAAAAATTACAGTTTTGTTGCAAGGAACATATGTGCAAATAGTTTCCCCCTTTTGATTGTTTGTAATACAGGAACAAAGCAATGGTGTTATGTTTAACACAGTGAAGTTTCATAACTGCAATGTGCCGTTTGTGTGCCTGTTTCTCAGAAAACAAGCTGTACTTTCCTTCCCACAATCCCTATGTGTTCACAGTAACAAGAGGTGAAGATTGACCAATTTGATGATACTATTATGTATCATACTGATTGTAATTCTACATTTAGATTTTCCTCTACAATATCGAGTTTCTATCTTTTGCTATATCTTTCTTCTAGTTCTTACTTTTGGAATGATCCACAAAAATCAGCCTGTATACATTGCCTGGACCCTGTACGTATGAAACAGGCATAACAGAAATTCAGAGACACTCTTTGGAAGCAAGGTGATGATGCGGTTCACAGCCTGACTGACACAGGTCATCCTGATGCATACAGGGACTTTCCATTTATGCACAGCAGGTGGTCGGCAGCCTTAATCTTGCCCTTAATGGTGTTCTTCTGGTTGCCTTTTTTCTGATTCAGGGGATGTATTTGAGAGAAAAGAGTATGGCTCTAACATGCCTCTGCTTGGTAGTCCTGAGAGACTGTAATAACCTCCTGGAGTTTATAGCAAATATCAGTTTTAAAATAATCTGTCTACTCTTGGAGAGGTGCCGGTATCTTTGTATGTGAAGGCCAACTTGTTGCTCTTCATGTGCATGTATTCCTCAATGTCTGTCAAATCAGGGCTACCAGCAGCAGGGCTGTGCTGGCACGCAGGCTGAGGACAGCCCACGCTTTGGCTTTGTGAGAAAGCAAGCCTGCGGGGCCACTGCAGCACGCTTGCTGTGGGACCCAGCACCACTTCCAGCCCCACTCTTGTTTCACAGCAGAGCAGTGAGATCCCCAGGGAGTTGTTGTCATCTCCCATCTGGCAGTTGCTTTTAGAGCTCCCAGGTCTGTAGCGTGTCTCCTGGCTCTTGACCAAAAGAACGCTTTAATAAGGAGGTCTTACCTAGCTGTAACCTATCCAGATCCCTATCAGGATCCAGATGTGCTTTGTTGACCTGACACAGCATTGCCTGTCCTGGGCTGGTGTTGAAGAGGTTCTGGTTGGGCAAGAGGGTCTGGCAAGTAAATAAGAAGCATTTTTATCTATGGAATCCTTTCCATTTTCTGAACAAGGATAATGAATAAGAAATAATAAATAGACACCATTTAACGCAGTCAGTTGTCTAGTGACAGAAGTGTTTGGGCAGAAAAGTTGAAAAAAACAGTTTGTATTCCTTGGTATTCAAAGGGTGGGTCTTATATATGGCCAAGTCAGTTGCTCTCTCCCTGTTTCCACATCTCCATAAAAGATATTGTTCACTCTGCATTTTGAACTGTGATTCATCTATGTTTTCAAAACAGCAGAAAGCAATGCTATTTTTAAAATTTTTAAAAGTTGAAAAATCTAAAATTTTACTAAATTTCTGAGAGAAAAAAAAAAAAAAAAGGACATTTTGCTATATTCACAAACATTCTATTTGAAGGTAATTTTAACAGAAGAATGCACCTACCAGTGCACCACTATATTTATTTTGGAAAGAATATGCACTACTGATCAAGAAGAGTATTTTTAATTTCAGTCAAAGGTAGATATTTTAATACAGTCACTTTAGTCAAGTGTAGTTACTTTAATACTTACAGACTCCTTCAGGAAAGTTTAAATGCCCCATATAGGTTTCGTGGGAGGAAAGACGATTACTTTAAGTATGGTACTATAATGAACCAATTTATGAGAGGATATTTGCATGAAAAATCACACTGCATATTCTCTCTTCTCATAATATCATGTATACACATATGAAGAAGGAAGAGTTTAGCTTCTAGAACGATTTTTTTTTCTGCTGATAACTGCTATTCGTTGTAGCTGAAGTCTTCCATTTTGAAAAGGTGGTAGAACAACAAACACGATGAGCTGCTGCCACACTGCTCTGCCACTACTGTGCCTGAAACCTGGTTTGGAAGAGTCACCTCCAGAATGGTCAGGCTTTGATTTCACTTCTGACAGACAAAGTGCTGGGGCCAGGGTGCTGTTGATAATGTGAATATCCATTCACTAAGGACAGGATGGTGTCAACAGCAATATTTGGTCACTAGGATAGCATAGTTCACTTTGACACCCCGGACTGACGTTCAGCTGAGGACCTGAAGACAAGAAAATCCCATCTACTCATACTGATCTGATAAGTACACTTAATAGTGAACTTCACTGTGAAGGTTTTCTTCTTTTACAGTCCTTTTTGATCTGAACTTTTTTCAAAAGAAGTAGATGTTTCTGATGCATGGAACAGCCAATAAAAACATCATCAGGGAATTTATTAATGTTACCGCAGAGCTGTTCAATAGAGGTGATAGCTTGTACTAGTGAGGAGTGTTTTGAGTGGAGAATAATGTGTGGTACATTTAGATTGATATGCGAGTGGTAGGAGGCTCATATCAGAAGCATAAAGAAAGTACTTTGTTCTCTTATCCATCACACGTATTTAATCTAGGGAATGTTACTGCACACTCTGTTCACTTTGTAAGTCAAATCCAGAGATGAAAAAGAAGAATTTTATATGTTTTTCCTGACAACGGTAATGTTAAACTGTGAACAATTTGAGATGTTTCTGTAAAATTTTGGGATATATGTCCATTCCTTTCTTTCCCTTCCATTTTGGTTCTGAACAAATCTGTTAGCTAAACAAAAAATACTATTATTACACTTGCTGATGTGTTATCTAAAGCAAAGCTATATTTTAGTCTATCCTTCCACTGGGAGAAAATAAAGCAAGACAAAACAGCTGAATACATAGATAGAAGTAAGCAAGGTAAAACCAGAAGTGATATTTGTAGCCTTATGCTCAAAGGTCGTTTAGACTGCACTGTCTTGTTGCACCTAATTTTTTTTTTTTTTGCATTCTAACTTGTTTGCTCAGTTACTTTTTTTTCAGACCTCGGTCAAGGTGTTTAATGGGATTCCCATTAGCAAATAAAGAATTTTTTTTTTTGAAGTTGCAGGTGGAACAGACATATTCAGGTCACAGTGACATCAGTGGTTACTCCCGTACCAAGCGTCTTGCAGGATACACTTTGTGTACTCATCAGTCTTACTTCACGTTGCTCTGACTTAACGTACAAGTGTCTTTTATACATCTCAGGTTTCGCTGAGTGAAATAGGTTATAAAACGTATCAGAAGATACTGCAAAATTTCAAAGAGGATATTTAAGAGGAACTGAGCCACAGTAAACAAGTGTTAATTACAATTAAGGAAAAAAAGATCATGGTGCGGGGAGAAAGGAGAGCAAGGTGCCACTGGAAAATATTTTTAACCTTGTTGGAATTTTAAGTCAGTAGTCATTGGAGCAATTGCTGCCTTTTTTAGCTTGTACAGTCAGACTGAGCTACCTGTGCATAGCTTGGGGCTGTTTGTTTCATGAAACTACAAAGAAACCCTCATCTACAGTTTTTATCTATATCAACAGTCTGAAAATTCTTGTTTCATATCGCTAATTCACAGTGAACAATAGTGCTGAACATGAGGAGCTCTGCAGTGGAAATAACACTGAAAGTACATCATCTAAGAATAGGTTGAGACTATAGAATGGCCTTGCAAGAAAAAAAAAATTCACAATTTATTATTACATAAATAATTCTGTCTGTGGATTTGTAAATTGCAGTTTGGGTTTGGAGGTTAAGAGTCTGCCTCTATTATATCAGGAAAGTGTTAAAGTGTAATGTAGTATACCTGGATTACCAAATTTAGTCACTAAAATCTAAGATAGGTATTTAGGAAATATCTTGTTTAGAAAGTCCTGTGGAAGCTCCTGAGACACCATGGAAAGCACTAAGTGTTCAGAGATGCTGTGTTAGCCTCTTAGCTTGGGTTCAATATTGATTGGATTTTTGGATGCCTGTTAACGTTGCCTCTGTATGCAGTCTGTTAATAACTACATTGTGAAGTATTTTGATTTTTTTTCTCAAATAAGTGGTTATGAGCAATCATAAGAACTATTTAATTATGTATCCTACATGTATTTTATTCTTGGGTTGAATGTGTGATTAAAATATGTTTTTGGAAAATTGTAGGCATGACTCTCAGAAGAATTTGAGTTTGTAACCATTGTAAAACCATTGTCTCTAAGAAATTTCAGAAGCTGAAGAATTAAAAGGAATTCAGAAAAAAAAACACAAAACCAACAAAAAAACGCACAGGCATCACAATCTGACACCCAAAATTGAAATAGAGTTTGTTTGTATCTGAGGGATCTTTACTGTATTGCCTCTGAAACACTTCCCTTCTCTGGAGGACTTGTGTTTATCACATTAAAATGATCTTTAGCTTCTATGAGCAAAGATGCCATCTCTAATTATTACTTATCAGTTTCCAGACAGGCAAATCATGTCATCCGACGCTCATTGGGAAATTCAGCATTTCAAAGATCTTGATCGTTTTTTAATTCTTGTTTGGTTCAAGCAGAATTCTGTCACATGTCCTTGCGAGAGATTGCTGTTTGTGATCAGTACTGTAGAGTCCAGATCCACTTATATCAGGATTAGATTATGCTACATTGTGTTATTACAGCCGCTTGCCCAGTGAACATTGCAAATCTCTGTGACTCAGGAACCTTCCTGGGTAACCTCTTCCAGTGACCATATGGCCACGGTCATGGGAGAAAAAAAAAAAATCATTTTCGTAATATCTATTGCAATTTCTTGGGTTCCAAGCTGTCTCCGTTTATCTGGTATTTTCACTGTGCCACTTCCAAGAATAGTTTGGCTTCATCTTCTCTCTTCCCTACAGCAGATACCTTCCCTACAGCAGTTGGCCCCAGCCTCTGCTGCTGCGTGGGGTCATCCCTCCACCGGTGCAGGACTTTGCATTTCCTGTTGCTGAGAGCTGTGGCAGGTACTGTGCTGCTGCTGGTTCTGTTTGGCCTCCTCCTGCAGAAGCCCGTCTGCTGGTTAACAGTGTTAATGATTTCTGTTTTCTTAAAGGCTTCTTCCTTGGGTAGGGAGTTCCTGCATTGTAAAATCTCAAACCAGGAAAAATTGGAACATAAGTTACCCGGGGGACTGTATGGTCATTTCATATCATGCGTTTGTCATTACTACCAGAGAAGAGTCCTTATTTCAATTAGTGCGTAATCATGGTTTTGACTGCAAAGAAGAATGTCTAGAATAGCTATTTGGCAGCTACCTTTTTTTCCCTTTGTGTCACTTGACATATTTACTCATCTTAGTTTGAAATTTCATAGTTGCAAATTGAAATATTTTAAAGTGAGTTCATTATTTCACAAGTTTTTTTCGTGTGTGCATGTCATTCCTAGAAAGCATCTTAAGAACAAAAAAAGGGCGCTAAGGGCAAATTGTGCCTGGCAGATTTGGTGGCCTTCTGCAATGGGGTTACAGCACTGGTGGATAAGGGAGGAGCAAGTGACATCATCTGCGTGGACTTGTGCAAAGCATTTGACACTGTCCTTCACGAAATCCTTGTCTCTGAATTGGAGAGACATGGATTTGACAAAGAGACCACTCAGGGAGGGAGGAGACTCTCCTCCTCTACTCTGCTCTTGTGAGACCCCCCACTGCAGCACTGCATCCAGCTCTAGAGTCCTCAGCACAGGAAGGACATGGGCCTGTTGGAGCAGGTCCAGAGGAGGGTCACAAAAATGATCAGCGGGCTGAAGCACCTCCCATATGAGGGCAGGCTGAAAGAGTTGGGGTGGTTCAGCCTGGAGAAGAGAAGGCTCCAGGGAGACCTTAGAGCAGCCTTCCAGTGCTGAAAGGGGGCTACAGGAGAGATGGGGAGGGACTCTTGATTGGGGAGTGTGGTGATAGGATGAGGGGTGATGGTTATAAGCTGAAAGAGGGCAGATTTAGATTAGAGATTAGGAAGAAATAATTTACTGTGAGGGTGGTGAGGCAGTGTCCCAGGTTGCCCAGAGAAGCTGTGGATGCCCCATCCCTGGAGGGGTTCAAGGCCAGGCTGGATGAGGCTTTGAGCAACCTGGGCTGGTGGGAGGTGTCCCTGGACATGGCAGGGGGTTGGAACTTGATGATCCTTAAGGTCCGTTCCAGCCCAAACCATTCTGTGATTCTATGATTCTATGAAAGGGCAAAGGACAGAGAACTGATGATGTTACCAATCAAACTTTAAAAGTACAATAATTTCTGAAACAGTAATGGTTAAGAAATAGCTGGCAAAGTGTCCCTTTGACAATTGTCTGTTCCTTGAAAAGGTGATGAGTCTTAGAGGAAAGGCATCCCAGTGACCAATGCTGTCTCCAGCAGGTCAGCAGCCTTTTGCCTTTCTTGGGATGAAGGAGGAGGTAATTTCTGAAATAAACAGTGTGGTCTCTTATCTTTTGAAATCTACCATATAATCTTTTCTATTACTATAGTAATACTTCTTTTGTTTATAAACAGTGAAAACACTTTTTTGTTCAGTATTCTGAAAGGTGGGTGAAAGGAAGAAGATTGACTTTATATTCATATATTTCTATTCATATATTGTACATATTTCTTTATATTTTACAAATTCCGGTAAGTTATCCCTTGGAATTTCAGGTGGATTTCCTGCACTCTTAATTTGTTGTTCTTTTATTTTTCAGTGGAAAGAGGGAGTATTATAGTGCACCTTCCTACTTCGTCTAACTGAAAACCAGCTTTCTGATAAGTCTCAGTCAGGTCGCTGTATTGTACAGCTTCATAGATCAATGTCGGCAGTGATTTATATCTTCTCATTGATTCTAGAAAGCTTGCCATTTCCAGACTGCAGGGTCTGTTTTCATCTGGTGTTTTCTATTGACTATTGGGCCTATAGTGTTTGATCAAAGGGTTCATCATCAGTGTACTATTTGTTTGATTTATAGAACAAACTGAATATTTAGAAATAATGGTCAGGGCAGGATGTCATTTTAGATTTGCAAAATACTGTTGGTTTCAGAAAAGCAATGACGGTTTAAACCAGCTTGATCTGTTTACACAATGTGGGACTTGATTGTAAGTTTCTCATTGATTTCCGTGGGAACAGTTCTACAGTGAGCCAGATAATCCTAGTTTCCTTTTAGTAAAATTTGAATATTTAATATTTTTATTGTCTCTTTGTTGACACAGAGCATTAGAGATGTAGATGAGCCTTTACTGTAGAATTCTCATCAGGCTGCTGTATTTGCATCCTCTTGTGGTACAGGCATATGTTTTAAGCTCTTATTGGTCTGGGGAGACCAAGAGCTGGATTGTTGCTTTTTTGCCTTTTTTGCCTTTTTTTTTTTTTAGCCTGTCCAGCTTACTTCCAGAGCACTATTTCCATCTGTTACCTTTTCACAGAAATGAAACTGTGTTGATCAGCAGGATAGCACTTACTCTGCCTTTGCTGGGCTTCTGACCTGGAGAGTATTTTGCTATTCAGCTTGAAAACCCAGCCTGCCTTTAATTGTGCACTACGTGAGGCATACCAAAGAGACTGTTTGGAAGATTCAGAGCATGGTCTTTAACAGAAGAAGTATAGGAGTCTAGGGAAGAACGGAGTAAGCTGGTCTGCGCCATTGTTTGCTACCTTCAGCATGCTCACTCGGGAGCTTTCTGTAGGATTTGATCAGCATCACGCAGGAGATACATATTTCCTCTTGCATCTCTCTCTCTCTGCCCCCTCCTTACTCCTGCCAGCAGGCAGCTGCCTTTGATATTAGCAGATTTTTCACTCTTAAGAGGATTCTGTTGTTCCAAAGCCTTTGTCATCCTCCCTCTTACTGGTCTTGACTTTAAGCACAAAGAGTGTTAAAGCACCTGTTTTCTTTGCTTTCTTGAGTGTGGATTTTCCACTCTACCCTTCCTGTGTGTCACCCAGGTAGAACTGGCTAAAGTGACAGGACAGTGCCCGCAGCAAATTGCATGCCTATGCACAGTTTCTAAGGTTAGTCTGCAGCTTTTCCAGGTTGGTGACATATCAGGGACCTTTTTAACCCATGCCTGCATCACTGAAACTCGTTTATTATTACTCAGTAATAAACTAGTTTTGAAAATATGTGAGCTGTACTCAAACACCCAGGCAGGGTAACAGTATTAAGCATCTTGAGGTATTCTGTGCACTTCATAATAAAACAGGATGCGTTATGCCACTAGTGTGCAAAGCTCATCAAATTTTGTGATTGAAAGATGAACGGGTTACTTCTTCAGGTGACTGGGCTTTACTCTGTGAGAAGTTGCATTGCTCCCCTTTCTGTGATGAAATGTCGTAACCTGTGCTTCCTTCTACCAGTCCTTTGAAATTGCTGCCCAGGAAAAGTCTCCCTGTGCAGGTGTTTACATTTTCTTCCATTGTTAGCCATATCTAATTTAGTTCACATTCTATCCTAAAAATTATTTGTTTTGTTTGTGTTAGATCAAAAACATACCTTTGTCATTTTTTTTTCCCCAAATTCGTCAGTGTTTTTTGCCAATGCACTCATCAGGACAACTTGAAGAGAAAATGATTTAATGGCTCTTTTATGGATGCTTGATCGTTGCACCAGTGAGTAGCAAGCAAGAAAAAAAAAAAAAAAGACTACTATGTTTATGGTTCTTTTGTGATCAGGATAGCACTAATGCTGGAAACCTGATGGGCTGTCTGTTTGATGCCTATGTTTTGAGGCTCAGTGAGATCTGTGCCTCATGGTTTGTGTAAGAGTATTCCGTGATTAAACCCATAGCTTATAAAATTGATTCTTGATTAAAGTTTTAACATAGTAATAGTCAATTTCCAAACTAGTTAATATTTTAAAGACACTGTTAGAAATGTGATTCACAGTGCTGATTTTTAATTCAGTTGTGTTTATGGGTTTTAATTAAGATAATGTTCTGCTCTTAACTCTCGAAGAGTTAATTTGCACAGTTATTCAAGCTGAATCAGTTCTTCGTGAAGATAAATATTTTTATGCTTAGACAGAGTTTCTGTTCCATCCTAGTTTCAGGAAATACATCTCACTTATAGACTAACCCAAAGATCTGGAAAGTATGTGCCTTTGTATATAAGAATTTTAAAAAAGGCACACAAAGAAAACTAAATACTCATTAAAGGACTGCTCTAGATTTGTGTTGACACCCATTATTTAATGTTGGTTTACCTCACATTTTCCATTCTTAATCTTGTCATTAGTTGCCACGCTGCATCTGCTCAGAGAACATGGTTTACAAGATAAGAGACTGTCCACTTTGTGTTGCGCTCGGATGATAATTCACTCTGTACCTCTGTGTAGTTCTCTTTTTTACGCTTATGCATGCCTTGTCATTTTGGGCAGTATTTTACATTGCCTGCTTGTAGTCTTGATGTTTTACTTGCTCTATCTCATTCTGTCTCCCATCACAGAAATTGGACACATAATTAATGGAGTTAGTAGGATTCACTGTTCAATCCTATGATTTTTATAGACTTCTTGTAAAACTCAGCAACCATGGTCGACTCAGCAGCAGCTAATAATAACCCAGTCTGACTGGCTTGCAGTAGACTGGGGCACTTCTGAATGCTTTGCTGTCAGTGTGATTCTCTCCAGTTTTATATTAGTGTGGATCTCAAATCAGTATTCAGGTGGTAGCTTGGTTCTCAGCCCATTATTTAGTAATTCAAATATTAACTCTAGATGAGGAAAGGTGAAATACATTAGGCATGAACATATGTTAGCTTTTCTTCAATAAACTGCTTTATGTCTCAGTGGCAAAATGCTTCCACTTAAAGCTGGTATGCTCAATTTTCATTTCAGCTTTTAAAGAAGAAAATGCAAGTTATTTTATTAAAAAGATGATGAGTTCCACTTCTTAAAAATCTTAAGTAGGTGTAGCAGTTAAGTTGTGCATACAGTTTTTCAGAATTGGCATAGTAAGCATGTTTCGTAGATCCTTCATGACATAACTTATTTAGTACTGTAATCACATAACTTGCTCTGTCTTGTTTTTGTTCATATACAAGAGACATTTGAAGATATTTGCATATTTAACTTCATTTCCACCTGTGAGTAGTGACGTTTTAAAATATCGTTTCAGGAAAAGCTGTCAGAAGACACTAGGAAATGTAAAGGAGGCATGGAAAAAAATCACATGCCAGCAGATGAAGATTCAAGAAGTGAAAGCAGCAGTACTGAAGAGGAAAAAGAAAAGACAAAATTGCTGTTGGAGCGTTTGAAAGCTCTGGAGGTAAGAACTACAATGGTTTCACATGTAAAAGACCACCCTGCCCCCTGCCTCAGTCATTTACTGTTACTGAATCACCCTGTAGTATAATCTAATCTTTTATAGTTCACCTGTATTCGTATTATGGGCTATTTTTTTATGATTCATTTACCAAGGATTAACAAGAAGCTTAGTCTTAGAATCACTGAAGGGATCCCTCTCTAATGTTGAGCATCAGATTCTTTAAAAAGAGCTTAATACATTCTTTTAATTAAATTGAGACCATTTAATAAGAAAAATTGTTTTCACTGATTTTGCTTCAATTATTAAGTATAGGTGGTGTGACAACTGTCATAAAACCAGTGTTGCTTCATTGTCTTCTGTTGCTCAGCTTTTAATCACTGAACGGCTTGCTTGAAGACTGAGCTCAGGTCTTTTTCCTGCTAGGTTGTGGAAAATCTGTTTTCTTGTAGACCACATGGATAACTGCACAGTCTACATTTTGAGTGCATTTCTCGAAAATTAGGGTGTGCAAAATAGTTCATCTTGTGGTAATTCCTAACTAGAGGAGAAGTTTAAAAATTTTGTCAGGCAACCATGGACAAGGTGCAGTTAAGACTAACTGCTGTGTATATGAACCTATTTCATACTCCTTGATAGAAGCGTGGATTTTAATGTGTAGGGGGGAAAAAAAAAAGACTGTGCATATTTTAATATGGACTAGTACAAAGGCATATTTTTAACTTATCAAGTGTTTCCTCCATTCTCTTCTGTTCAAGTATCTATGTAGTGTTACATGTATGGATGCATGCCTTAGAATGATCTCACTGGTGTTTCGCCTATGTAGAATCTTGGTAAACAAAGACTTCATCACTGGGTCTGTACATTTTTGGTTAGGTATGAAGGCTCTTTTGCATCTTAATTTTTATTTTGAGTGGTACTCTGATCAATTCAAAAACTCTGGATTTTTGTTCTTGAGGAGTTTGTTAAAAGTAAAACATGAACAGTTATAATAATGTTTGGATCTAAACACACATTCTGAAATCTGAAAGGTATAGGCAATCTCTGTAATTTTTCTTTCCTCTGAAATATTAGTCTGTTTGTAAAAAAACCACATTTAATATTAATTAACTCTAATTTTGCCCTGGGAAAAAAACACTTGATATTAAATTTTTAAGGCACGTAAAACTCGGAAAAATGTACAGTTTGCTATAGTCTTGCTTTATCTGTCAATGGAGAATGACTATAGGTTCCCTGTGGTCTTTTATTTCAAATATGCATGATTTGTGTTTGCTTCACCTTGTTCTTAATCGGTCTGCATGACAGTTGCAGTTCTTTATGTCCTCAGTTGATAGGAAGTTGTTCAATAACGTCACAGCCTGTATCAGTTGTGGCAAATTGCCGAGATACGTAACGTAACGTTATGGACAGACAGAACCTAGTTTTGGAAGGTCAGTGAATAGGTCTCCTCACTGATGTCAGTGTTGTGCCGTGGCTTGTTTAAAAGGACATATTAGTGGATGCCAGTACTTCAAGAATTAATCTACATAACTAGTCTAAGGAGCTATCAAAGTAGAAAGATGAACTGCAGAGCCAACATTAATTGTGGCCCAAGATAATTAAAACAAAGGGTTGTTTATTGTGTGTTGTTTAATGTTACATATTCTTGCACTTGATTTTTCTCTTGAAGAGTATAAATTGTAATGTCAAAGACTCTGTGGTTTATTATTTAAGAGGCATACTTTTTTGAGTTATATGCAATTAGCAGTTCTAATACTTTACTAGTTGCAGAGTAATTATTCTAAATATTTTATTAGTCTATATAGAAAGGAACGAAAAATTACTGTTTGTTAGTTCCTGTGCTGTGGGTGTCAGAATCTTTAATCTTACTTTACATGATTAGATGTTGCTATATCATACACAATTAATAAATTCAGCAAGGCTAATAAAAATAAAGTGCTTACTAAAGTTGGTCCTCTATTTGTGCACTGTAGAATCTGAAGACTGCCTATAAATGGAACCTAGTAAAAGTAATAGTCAAAATGTGGGACCTTATCTGTTAAGACCTATTAATATAATTTCATTAATATCAGCACTTTTAAGAAATATTTTAGTATCTCTTCATCTTTGTTTTTTGTTACTCAAGTGTAGCTCATTACAAAATGTCACCTCATCTGTTAGAGCATTGTAAAATTATCCATCCTCCTCCCTGCCTATATTCATTGTCCTATTGCTAGAATGAACTTCTCTTGAAATGAGGGACTGTATCTATGTATATACATGTATCTAAATGTATATGAAAGTGTGCGTCTAGGGAAAAGTTTGAGCAAGTGGTGTAATGTTTTTATTGTATAAAAGTTTAGATTTAGCAGGTAAGTTTTTTTTCTGGTTAATACCTTCTCTTGGCTGATCACATTAAAACAAAAAAAGATGGATGAGTCTGAGCTAAGTTTCAAGTGAATGAAGTACTAAAAGAGAAAAGCCATCCACTAGCACAGGGATGAATGGATAGTTTAGCCAGTACTTATACAATATAATAGATTATTTAGTTTCTTTTATTTTTAATATCTATATGGGAAAAGAGTTCCTGTTCCATACATGAAATAAATTGTTTCTGCCCTTTCTGGAGTACTGGCATGGTAAATATGAGGTACGTGGTGGTTTTCTTCTGAAATTTCTGGCAATGTGAGGAAAACTGTAGTTATCTTGGACTGTTGGATATGGACTAGAAAATTATCAAATCTAAATGTGAAGAAAGGGGTGAGGCTTAATTTTCACATAAAACTTTCTTTAAATGGCTTCCATATCAGTGGAGCTCTATTTAACGTTTTGGTTTTTTTTCTTATACTTAGATGCTGTCAAATGTATTGCCAAATAAATTTCTGTAATACCTTTTAGGTTTTATTAACTTCCATTTGATCTAGAAATTTTCTCACAGAACAATACAAATCAGTATAATAAAGTGTCTTTGTAGTCAGCCCAAGTGAAAGCTATCATATACTTTGGTAAGAAATATATATACATCTTCTCCCATTGCTCCTTTTACCTATAATCTTTTTACATCCTTTATCATTTACAGCAAATTCTATTTCCACTCTATTGACTGATAAATACCATACGTTTCTAATCAAATGAAACAGATGACAAATAACAAATGTTTCATACCGTCTTGTATCCCATTTTATGTAGTTGAAATTAATTGTGATTTCCTGGCTATCAAAACTCCTTTGTGCCTTCAGCATTTTTAGTTGGCTGCTCTTGAAATGCCACTTAATTTACTTCAGCAGTTATGATCAAATGCCTTCTAACTCTTACAAGGCAAAAAAAAAAAAAATTCTCTGATAACTTCTCTGTGTATTTGGAGTGCTGCAAAAAGTGAAATATTAATGAAACACAGTGCATAACATATCATCTCCTTGGTGGAATTTCATTTTTTTAATCTGCTTTCTTCACCAGAAGAATTGTTTTGTTTTTTTTTTTAAATGATAACCAGCAATGTACAAGAAATATCATTTATTCTGGACATGCATCAACTTCCAGTTTCCGGTATATGTAGGTATGTACACAATTAGAGTAAAAAAATAATGTTGTATTTCCAAAGTCATATGCATATAAGTTGGAAATTTTTCACTAAACCCTAATTTGCCCTCCTGGGTATGTTAGGTATTATATGGACTCTCATTGCATGATTGTAGACTATTTCTTGTTTCCAGCAAGAGCAGTTTACATAGTCACAGTGCACAGAGGAAAGCTTTGAGAATATTCTGTATTTGAAAACCAGTGTCTGTAAAGGCCTTAAGACTGTCCTAGAGCTTTGTTATCCAATATGGAGCTATGGGCTCTCTTCCCCAATTTAGCCTTAAATGACTGAAATACAGGCTGCCCAAGCACCTGCATAATTACAGGTGAATTAAACTGATAGACTGAGTTAGTGTCAGTCTTAATCTAAACATGTCTGTAAAACCCATAGTTACTTTGATTTTAAAAATTTAATCAGTGATAAATACTGTGTCAGCTTTGAAGGCTTATTAAAATCTGTCATTTGCACAGACATTTATGCAATGAGGATAATTCAGTATGAATTAACTATGTCTAACAGTATGAAATGTTACAGTTCTTGCAGACTTCCTTCTTCCCAACTGCACTAGTGCAACTTTCTTAGAAAGGATTTGCTTTTGGTTGACTATGAAGAAAGTAAGCTGACTGGGATTGCTTCAGACAAAATGACCAAAAAACACTTAATGGAGGTTACTTTGGATGATGCTGTGCTTTGCCAGTAAAAAAAGGGATTCTATAAGATAGACAAATTTTGTTGGTGGCGTTATGTCCTTTCACATGCTGCATGTCCTCTCAATTCCTCAGAAAGAAAGGGGAAGGTGAGTAGATACTGGATGAAGATTCAAGAAGACTGGATTCAGTTCCCGTATCAGCTGCAGATTTCCTGAATCCATCCTACACAGTCTATTTCATCTATTTGTGCCTTGGTACCGCGTCTGTAGACAAGTAAAGACCTAGAATGTGGCATGCAGTCAAATACGTTGGGAAGCTTGGTGGTTTCCTCTAGCTTCTTCCATCTGAATGTATTCTTATATTTTGACTCAAAGACATGGAACTGGAAACAACTCAGAGGAGAGGGCTGCAATGCCCTGGTTTAGTCTGATAGGGTAACATGTTTTGCACAGGAAACAAACAGTAAAACAGATTATGGAGGAGGTGGAATTAAGGTTTCGAGTCTAGATGTACCTATCCATCTCTTGGATGTTGAGTTACCACATGTAAGGAACATCTAAACTGTAGATCCGAGACCCACTCTGCAGGGAAAAATAATATGAATTGCACTTAATCCAAACAACCCTCTCTCTGTGCTGGTTCCACTGTGAAGGTAGGCACAGGATTGCCTTCTTATCTGCATTTCTGAAGAGCCCACAGCCCTTCCTCCCAGAAGCCACTAGAAGTCTTTCACATAAGCAGAGTGCAGGCATGCGCCCTCCTGTGAGGCTTGTAAGTTGATCCGTATGGCAGGAGTTGGCATGTACATTGCATGATATGGTGCACCATACTTGTCTTATGACAAGATGTCCACCTGTTATGAGATGAGTGGTGCCTGTGTTTAGGATAGGACATCATAATTTTGCTAGCACCAATTCTGTTTCATGGCTGTATGTGCATGCCTCATTTGACCACACGTGGTCCCATTCCACTCCCCTCTGTTAGATGAGCAGTGTACCATCACCTTGCCATGGGGAATTAATGAGTTTTGCTTGTGTGGGGCAGTGTCCACTCTTCAGAAGAGATGATTTACCCACCTTAGCCTATGATGGCTCACAACTAATGCCTTGCTAAAAATGCAGTATTTACATTCAAATGAAAATAAACATTGTCAACAAAGAAGTGGTTCCCATTCCCCCCGGGTTTGCTGAGTTTCCCACTTCCCTCCCAGAAGTTCTGCAGTGGTGTCATGGTTTAAGCCCAGGGGACATAAACCCCACACAGCCACTCTCTTATTCAGACCCATCAGGATGAAGGGAAGACAATTGAAAGGGTAAAAATGAGAAGATTTGTGGGTTGAGATAAGAACAGTTTAACAATTGAAATATAATAATAATAATAATAAATTGTAATGAAAAGGAAAATAACAAAAAGAGAGAGAAATAGAACCCAAGAAAGACAAGTGATGCAAATGAGAAACAATTGCTCACCACCAACTGATCAAGGCCCAGCCAGTCCCCAAGCAGCAGCCCCCCAGCCAACTTTCTCCTTAGTTTATATGCTGAGCATGACATCATATGGTATGGAATGCCCCTTTGGTCTTATGGGATCAGCTGTCCCATCTGTGTCCCCTCACAACTTCTTGTGCACGCCCAGCCTGCTGCTGACAGGGTGATATGAGTTGCAGACAAGGCCTTGCTCTGCGTGAACATTCAGCAATAACTAAAACTTCCCTAAATTATGAACACTGTTGCCAGCACAAATCCAAAACGTAGCCACATACTAGTTAGGATAAAGAAAATTAACTTTATCCCAACCAAAATGAGCACAAATGGGCATGAGTTCCATTGGCCTCAAAAAGTAATGACTGAAGGCTGCTCACAGTCTCGCATTTTTTCACCAAATAGCAAGCCACTGGGGTAGCATGAAATTGTAACCTTGAAGTTATCAAATGAAAAGCCTAATTCATGTGTGAAAATCTCATTGCTTGAGGGTGAGTGAGACTCAATGAAAGTTTCAGTTAACTAAGCTGCAGTAGAAGCGGTATCTGCTAGGGAAGAGTCACGAAACCACTCTAATTTTAATTACAGAATTTTGCCCTTCTGCCCTTTGCAGTTCATCATAGGAAGATGTGTTTTGTTTTAATAAATTGAGCTTTGGGAGAAAACTCACTCAGGATAATAAGCTAAATGTTCAAATATATTAGAGGGGTAATTTCCGTTGTATCATCACCATTAAATGAATGAGAGAGTATGTCAAGTATTTCCCATATTTTGTTTTTACTACCGTGCACAGGAAGAAAGACATGATATCAATGAACTATGAAAAAGATAATATATAACTATGAGAAGGGTACGTATTTCCTTTAAGTGAACTGAGAAGATAACTTTATTTTGAGTGGACTGCTGATGTTTTTTGTTTTGCTCTTACATTTTCTTTTTTTTTTGGTCCTCATTTTCGATGTAATACAATGTAAAATGGTAAGAGAATTAATAATTATGTTATTTTCCATGTAAAGAAACATACAGTATGCAGGGGCAAAGAGCCTGAGTTTCTGAAAATAATTGTGAGGAATAACTTTCTGTTTACTGAAAGTCAACTGCTTCATTTTACACTTTCTTTTCTAGGCCAGTCAAAATTCATGGCAAATTGTTTTTGCCATGCAAAAATCAAGATGATCTAGTAGGGATTTGTATGAATTTACACAGGGATGTTGAAAATAGCTCTGCCCACTAGATGTAGGAAGAGCTGCTCAGATTTGCTCTATTTTTCATTGCTGTAACCATTTGCTGCTATCATTAGAGAGAGACTGCTGATCTGCTGTTCCACCAAACAGTTCCGTCTCCTGAAATGGGAGAGTGCCTTCATATAAACAAGTCTGTACATAAAGTCATTGCCTCCATGACTGGTGGAAGAGGCATGAAGCAGGCCATACATAGCTGCATTTTTCTGACTGTTTAGTTCAATGAAAGCTTTAAATACTTAGTTTCTAAAATCAACCGTGGTGCCTCCTGGGAATTTTAGTCTGCATGACAGATGGTATTGTTTTCTTTTCTAACTAAGTCTAGGGAGAAAAAAGAATATTGAAATGCATCTGCTGTGAAGCACCACAGCAGTGTTTCAGAAGTTAAATGTTTTGGATCTCATCATGCAGAGCTTCTGAGCTTTTGGCACCTGTTGAAAAGGTAAAAACTCAAAAAAAGGATCAACTCTGCTTTCTACTATGAGATACCCACAAAGCAGTAATCTGTCTAAATTTGCTAGTGCAGCAAAGTGCTCAACAGAATATGTTCCAACTGATGTTCCTATTCTGTTAAAACTGCATTTAATTGTTAAAGTGTGACATCATGTCATACCCCATCACCTACTTGTGTTAAGGGAATTTTGCTGCGTATCAGAATTTTTCTCCTTTAGCCTGCTCATGCAGTCAATTTAGGTTTTAATAAACGTTACTAGCTTCCGTGCATCAGATATTTCAGTGCTCTTGTCACACCCATCGGTCTATCCAAGTGAGGTACAAGGCACATTGGACAGGCAGAGTGAGTAACTTCTGCTGTTCCTGGTTTGATAGAATGGTAGTTAGAATGACATAAAATATCCTTTTCCGTGTACTAAATCCAACATTTTCCAGGTGGAAGAAACATTTCTAATATGTGATTTTTAATTCACATTAATATTTTAGTCAGGATGCTGTTTAGAAGATCCTTTAGTTTACCTGTAGTGTTGATTTTTTGCGTAAATTGTGGTGCATGCAGTTGTGAAAATTAATAGGTAAACTATAGGATCCTCAAGATAGAGCTCCAGAACTTTTACAAAAAAATAAGGAGAACATAGATAAGCATTTAATGTTCATTTTAGCACAACCAAATGTAATTGCATTTATTTATTGTAAAAGATTAAAAATTCCTTTTTTTCTATAATCCAAATTCCAGTAAAATCCTTCTTTTTTTACAGTTATGTACCACAGGGAAAACTATGTGGTACTCACTTGACTGACATAACAAATGCTCTTTAAATAGTTCATAGTATTGAATATGGCGACAAGAATAATGATTTGGTGCCAGAAGGTCTGAGAAATAAGTGTAGTCAGTGAAGAAAAGGTAAGTCACAGAAGTCAAGGAAAATTGTCTTGGTTATATTAAACCTGTCAGATTTTCTCTATTGAAATAAATGTTAACCGTGTTCTGCAAAGAGTCCTTGCTAGGTTGCAGTGAAGGAATCTGATATTTCCGCCTGACTTTTATAATTCAAATAATGATAGGTTTTCAGTGCCCTTCTCTCCATGTATAGTGCCGCCTTGCACGTAATCAGTAGATAATGTAACTTACCTTTTTTAGCAATCAGGCATGTGGTACAATTGAAAATTCACTCTCCCTGCTGAATGAAATGAGATTTTCTAACACTATGTTATAGATCTAGGTGACTGTGTTTATCCCAACACATCTATCATTGCAGATAGGGAGACTCAGTAGTTTTTTTAAATAGTTTCTATCAGGTATGTGCTCCGGGCCCAGTTCTACACAAGCGCTTTCTGTGAGCCTTCTCATTGCTCACAGTGGCACTTCTTCCAGAGGAAAGATTCTGTGTGACAGAGATTTTAGAATCATGCCTTATATTTTTAATTTACATACTAATGCATGCAATTTGGCTGGCAGTAGTGACAGTTGTGTAGTTCATAAACCAAATAAATAGCTGCAGTTCATGTCAAACTAACATTATTAAGAAAATCCCAGTATTCTGTGGACATTCTCCACTGCCTGCACAGGAAATCCCAATTAATTTACCTCAGCTGTTAGAGCTGAATCCCTTACAACTCTTGCATAGCAAAATAATTTATCTCTTTTCATTTCTCTTTCGTGGCCTTGGAAAAAATGATGAAACAATAATGAAGTCTGCCTGGTGATGCACTTTTTCTTAATTCAATAGTGATTTATTTTTTGTTCGTCTTGTAGAAATATAGAATTGGAGATTTTAGCTGAGATTCTGGGCAGGTATAGTTACACCCGTATTACTAGAATCACTGGAGCTCTGCTGACTTCTGGCATATAGGGTCTTGGCTCCTGTGTTGGCCATATGTTTAACTACACATATGAAATCTGTATGATTAACGTACTCATTAAATTCTATCTTCACTGGCTGTATTGTGCAGCCACTTTAATAGTCCACAGCTGAAAATGCTCAAATTATTTTTAAGTCTGCTTAATCTGTCATGGAGACAAGCACAGATTTTACGATTAGTTATAAATATATAAGGAGAATAGATAAATCAAATGTGGAATAGTCTGACTTCAGTCCATTATGCATGACTCCAGTTTTCACCGATGGTTCCGTGGATACCTGATTACTCACTAATTATTTAATTCCAGTGTACCGACAAAACAGCTATACATGTGTACAATGTAACTTTATATGTGTGGACACGTATACCTACATGCCTACATACGTGTTTTAATGTACATTTGTCTGGTTATGATCTGCAGTACTATTAAATGCCGAGCAGAAGGAGAGTTTGGTTTGTGGGGTTTTTTTTTTTTTTTGTCTTAAGGACAATCTCTTTTTTCATTTATTGTTTTTATTGTATGTTTTCACATATTGCCCATCCCTGCCAGTTGTAAGTTGCCTTTCCCCATATGGCGTGAGGGAGATCCTCCATTCTGTTTAGTCTCAGGCTGAGCACCTTTCCTCTGCTTCCCACATCAAGCAGCTGAAACAGGGTCTCTGCCCCAGGATAGCCTCTGTTGTGCCATTTAGCAGTGTGCAGCTGTCACCTTCCCATTGAGACCAAGAACTGCCATCTGATCTTTTTGACGTATGTACCCATGTTTCCTATGCAGTTGGAGAAATTATTAGATTGCCTGGCAGGGCTCTCCAGTTGCATCTGGGATATACAGGTGCATAATGCCATCTAGAGGGCAGAGTTTCTTCCCTTCCCAGAGGAGTACCTGTTAGAACTGCTGGCCTTCCATCACATGTGGTGACAGGCTCATCGATTTTTGTGACTCAGATGTTTTCCTGTTCCTCTTCTGGCTAGTATGTTCTCATACAGGGCCAAGACTTGGAAATTATTTAGGAGAAGAGAAACGCTCAAGTAGTATTACAACTGTTTCCCTTTAGTAAGCCTGCAGGTTTCCGTGTTGTCTTCAATCGGTCAAATGGTCTGTTCCTCCAGAATAATCCTGATTTTAAATGCTCTTGGTCCTAATGTTTAAGTTCTTTAGGAAAAAGTTCTTTTAAAAAGAGGAAGCAAGTAAGACCTAGGTTTGTCATTCAGCTTTTTGGTAAACTGAAAGAAAAGGAGTACTCACAAATTGGTTACTGGACAACATCCTGTCTAAAGTTACTGCAGCCACAGTTTCAGGTCAGCAGGAGAAATGGGTCTGAGGGTTGCACATTATGTGAGACTGTTTTTTGTTTAGATGCAAGAAGCTAAAATCTTCTTTTCTTGTATTGCATCTCTTTCAGTGAAGTGCTTTGTTAGCAGTTCTTGTAACAGTTTATGGTAAGCTGGAAATGAGTGGAGACAGGCTTCTCCGTGAAGAGGTCATATGGCTGAAACAGCTCAAGTGTCCTTACTGACCTCCTAATAGCTCCTTGGTTTTCTTCCTTTAAACCTCATTGAGAATGCTTCTTTAGACCTTAGACACGTGCCAAAGAAAAGACTGTTGCCTCCTTGATAGTTTCCTTCAGTCCTATATTATATTTAATGTCATTATATTTTATGCTAGTATCAATGACAGCTGTAATATTCTTTTTCTTAAATAAGCAATGAATGTTCTTTCTCTAACCTTAAATCTGATTGGTATCATCACAAAAACAATCTTGTTAGACGTTGTAGTGTTTCCCCAGTGCCATGCAGAGATAGCTGTTCCATACATACATATGTTAAATTTGATTAAATTAAGGTAGAATGAATGAAACAGAGAAAGAGGCCATGTTACAAGCTCTGTAAACAGTATAGTCTATCCCTGCCATGCAAGATAGTTCAGGCGGCAGAAGCAGTGTAGCTGCATGGCGTAGTTTTCATTTGAACTAATTAACTCTTCTTGAAAACCAGGATATTAGCCCCAGTAGAACAATGTATTAGCAACCTGAGCCAGTTTTAGTAGATCTTCACGGAGCTGCCTGGTGCAGTGTTGACATAACTTCACTGCTAAGGATACAACTTGTGTCTTCCTCTTGGCTCCTCTTGGTGTGCAAAATGTATTTTTTTTCCCATTCCAGTGGTGGTCTTTGCACTCTTTTTATTAAATATTTTGTCCTTCACAGTGGCCCCAGGGTAACAATTCAAAATTTTACCCAACTAGATGGGTAAAACCAGGTACTCTTAGTTCATTGTAAAAAATAACTTGCTAGTATTAGGCAAAAGCTGTATTTTTCACAGAGAAATTGTATAGAAATAAGAGATGAGAACTTCTCATGTTTTTAAGCAACTGATTTGCCCTGCTAGTGACCTCTGCCAGGCAGGAATATTTCCCAGTTGCAGGCCAATCTGACAGAGCAATAATGTGATCGATCCTAGGTATATATTGCATCACGTAGTATTTCATACATTGATTTATTTTTATTCTTTTCTCTGCGTTTTCCCTTTAGGCCAGTTGATTAATCACTGATACTGCTCTTCAACAGCAGCTTGGAATAAGATAACAGCAACATTTCCTCATGTTTGATAGTAGTGTTAGTGTACTTGGCTATCAAATTTGGGCATGTGAAGGTGGGTGCAGTTCCAGTGGCTGCACTTGAGTTGTGCTCACTTATGTGTGATGCCAGTTTGGCTCATAATGTAGATCAGAGCCGGGCTGCTGGGCTGCTGCTGCTGCGCTTTTCATGCCTGAGCTTCTCACCGGAGCACCACTGAAACCCATCAGTTTTTTAATGTATGTTCCATAGGAAGCTGTTATTGACATCCAAAGCTTGTTTTTTAAAGAACCTCTACAGTTTGCTACATTCACCCAAAGTGTGTAGTCAAAGACATTTCTTGGACCTCCTAGGCCCGTAGTTTAACAACAAATATAAGTACAAAGAACAAAATCGGAGATAAATTTTATATGCTGAAGAACAAGATTAGGTAAATAATTGGAAAGTATTTGGTATTGCACAGTAACATTTAATAATACATAATTAAAATAGATTTTATTTTCCATGTAGCTGGCTTTAATGTCTATGATTCTGTACAGATTCATATTTTCTATTTATTTATTTCTCACTATTAATTTAGGATCCGAAGAAAGCCTGTTATAATTATATGTGTACCTTAGCAAGCAGTGCAGCATAACAGGAACATATCCTCAGAGCCAAGCTGCTTGCACTAAGAACCTGACATCCACATTGTATACATTTTGGGGAGTTTATTTTGGCTGAGTTAAACCCATCAGCAGTTGTAGTTCCTCTTCCAATTTAATGTAAAAGAAACCAAATCCATTGGCTCCAAGGCCACACTGCGGTGTGAACTGTGGCCTGGTCAGTAAGAATCACTTGAGAAGGACCCTCACTGCTCCTCCAAGGCAAAAAGCCAATGTAGATGCACCTGATGTCAGCCAGCACAACAGGAGAAATTTCATATGACTAGTTAGGATAACATTCAGGTACAGCCACATCAGACAGTTTCTAAGGGATCCTCATCCCTCTACATCCATCTTCTCTGAAGTGAGCACAGTCTGCAGGGCAGGAAAAATAGATGCAACTCCAAACTGGTGAATTGACAGAATTTGGAGTCCGAGTTGTTCTTTTCAGCAAAATACAACTACTGTGTAAATTCAGTATTCCACTCTAAAATATTAAAAATGAAATGAATCAGAACTTTTAATTTAACAACTGTCACTGCAGAAATCAATCTGCCACGTATTGCTGCGTGGAGTGAGGGACATTGTTTGCTGCTTACTGTGCCTATAAAAACAAAAGAGAAGAATGTTCAGAGCTTTTGGGAGAAGCAAGGTGACGTTTGCAAATAGAGTGTTATTTCAGTTAGCAAGACATGAACGGTAATTTTGTGATTCAGTTGTTAGAAGGTAGCTATTGGCTACAAAACAATTGCTGCACATTATATGGCATTTGATCCTATTTGTAAGACAGTGCACCAATACCTGTTCTGCTTTGCTTTGCTTCGCAACTCCTTAGCTGGAAGGGAGAGAAATAACTGAAGCCATCAAAAGAAGTTCATTTTGAAATACCTGGGGCAGTTGACTTATCGGTGACTTCTGATGAAGAAAGGGAATTGCAGGAAACATTACCTTCAGAAATAACTCAGTGCTCCCATGTAGTTAAAAACAGAAAAACTTGTTATAAATTTATGTTATGAATTGTGAAACAGTTGACATTAATAGCTTATTGTGGTGGAAACCTTTTAACTCCAAGCCTTTAAAGGAATAGAGTAGAATGATTCATCATAGGAGAAGGAAAATAATGTATTTTCTATTTTATTTTGTTTAAAAATATTTTGTGACAATATCAATTATCACATCATGTAATATTTTAAATCTATTGCATAGTTTAGCATAGAAAAGTCATTCCTTTTCTCAGAATTCAAATAAAAATAAGCTCAAGGGATATTTTTAAAAAGGAAAACCAGTTGTATATTTTTTTTCCATTTCATAAAAAATCATCCATGTTTCTTTGGAGAAGAAAAAATGAGATTTTCCCACTTAAAGAATCATTGGATAACAGGGAACTGATATGAGTTTCCCATCACACAGCCAGTGAATGTGGCATTTAAGCATATGGGATCAGTGTTTTCCAGGCTGTCGGTTTAAATCATTTTATTTCATAATTATTTTTGTTTTAACTAAATGAAGAAACTTAGGATAAAAAATAGGGAGAAAAGTATTTCTTGATAAAAATGCAGCATCTGCTTTCTTTGAAGATACAGCAGAACATCTGTTGTTTCACCTTACAGTGAGGGCCACAATAACTGGTTGTGGGAAACAATTAATAGTGTTGCTGATTATACATTAAAAGACACACCGG
>NW_010130717.1:75506-109977 GCF_000699245.1 Pterocles gutturalis | reverse complement strand
CAGGAATGCTTTAAGGTGTTGAATCTTCTTTTTCTGCCATCAAACCCAAGCACACTCAATTGCTTAGTTTCCCAGGGGAGGGGAGTGGGTGAGCGGGGTGGAGGTTGGTGTTGGTGTTCCTTGAAGATAGTGCCAAATTTAGCTCCAAATTTGAACTGTTTACTAGCATTTGATAACAGCTGTTCAGGTGCATGTAGCAGCCTAGAAGTACCAGTTATGGCATTAGGGCCATTTTTTGCATTGACCGATGAAATTCTATTTCATGTTCATTCCAATGGTATTGGAAAAATATATAAAAGCTACAGTAAAAGCCAAATTCCATACCTGCTTCCCAGCGCCATGAATCAGTAGTGGTGTTGCCTGTATTTACTATGAACATCTCAGCTAGACAAGTGGAGAAAAATAAGAAATGGGTTATGTTGGAATAAAGTTGCCCAAAGATTAGTTTTCGTACACAGGTCTGAAATGGCCTATTCTTTTCAAACTCTACATTAGATTAACCTTGAAGTTGAATATGCTACTCAGGAAGGTGTGGATAATGGAATCACAGAAAGTACAAAACTGTCACTGTGTCAGTACCCTCATCGTAAAAATTGCAAGGGTTTGAAGGAAACTCATTTAAAGTAAATCCAAAAGTTGCCTTTCTTACTGCTTGAAAAACTGTCGTGAAACTATATGAGTTTTCCTCAAGAGCTGAATTAAAAACAAAATCCAAAAAACTTCTCTTTCATGATTAGGCAAGTGGATTTTTTTTTTTTTAAGTGGTTGCCGTATGTATCATTTCAGAATACCCCAAAGCCCTGGAAATATTTGTACTGGTTTCAGTGTCGCTTTTAAATTTGATCAAAATCTTCTGTAAAATGTTTCCTTTCAAATGAAAGCAAATATTTTATTTGAAAATGGCTGCACTGAAGGATTTTTATCAAGCTCCTGCATTGTATGTATAGATAGTCAAAGGTTTTCAACTAGTCTTTACTAATTTCGAAGGATCAGTATTTCAAAGAATTAGGATTTTCCCTGAAGAGCTGGTGTTTTTGCAAGTAAAATTGAAACAAATGCAACTGATCAAATGTGATATGATTAACTCTTATATGAGTTTTCAATGCAAATATATCTATGTATATGTTAAATACAATTTGATATTAAACACAAAATGCACTTTAAGATGAAGCAGGTCCACACTGCTTGCCTTTATCTGCTTGCGTTAACTGTAAGAATCTTAGTTTCACTTACAGTTTCAGGGCCTCATGCTTTTTTCATGGACCAGGGATTTTATTTTTAGTTCTTTGATAGAGGAAATAACTGCCTGTTAATATTACATGGGGAAGCACAGCAAGTCTGTCATAGTGAAATGCTCTCAGTTCTTAGGGGAGAACAGCTCCGTAAGGAAACAAATCACTTAAAACAAGAGGGAAAAAAAAGGAACAAGATGGAACAGCTGCCTCTGGTTCACAGTTTGCAAGAGGAAGGATCACTGAGTGTAAATATTGGAAAATAAAATAAACAAATTTCGTGGCACGCACACGCTGTACCATGCATAAAAATTCAGTCTTAGATTTACATTTGTGCGTTGGCGTCGTGGCCTGTTACGTTGTGCCTGGGTGAACTCGATGATCTTTAAGGTCCTTTCCTACCCTAACCATTCTGTGATTCTAGGGAGACGCCCTTTGCTGTTAGAACGGTGGCAGTTTGGGGAAAGGTGAAGGAGTTTCAGCATTCCTCCTTCCTGACTGCCCAAGTGGGTGTTTCTGTGTCACAGGATTGGCACCAGATGGCTTCATGGGTCTGCCTGACTGCGAGTGAGAGGGCTTTCTCTTGTCTCTCATTTTACCCCTCATTAGTAGCAGCTGCTTCTCGTTAGGCAGCCTAGGAACGTTGTTTATGGAAGGTGGGAGCCTTGGTCTCTGTGCAGAGCGGTGCGTCGCACCGACACACACAGCTCTGCGCTTTATTCAGAGGATGAGTGATAAAAAATAGGAGTCCTGCTGGGACTTCTAGTTTTCTGTCATTGTTCTTCTATGCTTTGTCAAGTGTATATGGATTATATAGACCATCATGTGTATGATGTATGTCTTTAACTTCAGGAAATGTGAACAGCTTTATGCTGCCTGTCTCTGCTTATTTAGATCTCTTTTAATCCTCATCCTCTAAAAATGTTTTGTATGTGAACATTTGGAAGAATTTTTGGGGAAAAAAGGCACCCTTCGTAATTTTAACTTATTTGTTCAAAGCCCTGTATTGACAGTACTTTACCTGTGAATATATTGTAAGTCTCTGTAAATAAATCTGTGTAAATAATGGTAGAATTTGCTGTTTTCTATAATTTGCATTAAAGTAAACATACAAAGCTGTTATTGATTTATCTGTTAATAGTCTGGATATTTATTTGCTGAAAGATAATCCTGGGCTTCTAATGCAGTGCCTTTTGCTAGATCTCTTCCTAACCTGCTCTTTAAAATGTCAGCTCCAGACATTTCTGTATTGTCAGAAAGGAAAACGTTGATGGTTTTAAAGACTTGTCATTCTCAACCACTTCAGAGTCAACTGAAATAAAAAAGACAAATATTACCATTCTTGAAGCAGTTGAAAATTTCTGGCCCTAACGTCTGGGGGAAAAAAAAAGTAAAGGTGTTTCACAGAGAAATTCCCAGGAATGTGAGGTTTAACTTTAGTAATTTTTAGGAGCCAGTCGCATCAGCAGTATGCGAATCTCATTTGGTTTTGGTTTGTTTGATTCAGCTCCTGAAGTTAGTATGCTTATCCAATTAAATTCAAAAAGGAGGGGTCATCATTTAGGTCATACACCCATTGTTTCTTCTCGTGGGAACTGGGAAACACTCAAGAGGCAGGAAAAGAGCTCTGTGGTTGTGAGCCCTGTGCGGGACCCTGGGTGGGAGTTTCTCTCTGCGATGTGCTGCAGATCTGCAGATAAAAAATGAGCAAGTTCTGTTTTCTGATCTCTCGCAGCATGAAATCCATACAGTTTTTAAATCTGTTGCATAATTTCCAGTGTAAATTCATGTTTAAAGACATGAATCAGCTCATCAATAATTTGTAAAACATCATATGCAGCTGCACAGACCTTGGGCGGCTTTTTGTTACGAACATTTAAACTCAAGTTTTTATGTAATCTTAAGTGGTTAGCTTTCTGATGTTGAATAAATATCTTCTAATTTCTAGCATACATTAGAAGAAGGTTGTACTGCTCTCTACAAGGCTACAAACCCATTTTATTGGTAGCACAGCTACAGCATAACATGGCCTGTGACACAGGATGCTTTTGAGATCTGTTGGTGGCTTGTTCTACTGTCACTGTGTTTTTGTGTCAGTAAAGAATTAAAAAATGTATTATTGAAATTTTGAATTGCAAGAATGATCCCTACCAGTACTGCCCAGGAAGGTTTAATATGGCCTTTCTATAGACAGAATTATAATTGACATTATAAATAACACCTGTGTGGTTCTCTATTTTATTATTTAACATCACGGATGTGTTGCTTTCATACCATGTTTTACCTCAGTGTGAATTAAACAGTGGCTGAGTATTTCAGATAAAATGTTTTAAGTCTGGTTAAAGTGAATAGGCTATTTTATCGTGCTAAATGATACAGCTGAAAAGGCAAAGGGCCCATGTGTTTTGAAGCATGGGTGAGAAGCCAGACTGTCTTCATATAACTAATTTGTTCTTTTGGGTTTTTTTTCCTCCATCTCCATGAGGTGGAATAATTAAGACTAAGACATTTGAAAAAGCATATGGTAATATTTTGTTAAGTATTAGTCCACTAAATTCACTGCTTCCTTCAGCAATACCTAGCATTCTCCAGTCTCAGTTACTGTTCTGCGGATGGGAGACCAGAGAGCAGAGCTGTAAAACATGGGCTGCAGTTCAGCCGGGAGGCGCTCTGTGGTTGCTCCAGTGTTGCTCTATTATGGCAGGCGTAAAGCAGAAGGTGGAAACATCCAAATGTTGACAGGCAGGTCGCGAGGTGCAGTTCCCATTTTCGTCCTAGCAGAGAGCTGTCAATAGCAATATAAAAGGCACTGGAAAGTGGTCAGTGGAAATGCTTTCATAGTGCTAGTGTGAAATTAAGGCTTTTGTTGCTATAATTATGTTGATTTAAAAACACAAATGTAAATTTCCATCCTTCTAATCAGCATAACTATGCTGTTAAACTTTTCTCTGACAATTTGCTGTGTTAGTCTTTGAAAGGACAAATTTTCTGTGTAACACGGACAGAATAATACGAAGAGTTCCCTGGGATGGTTCAAGTGGTAAACTCTTCCTAGAAGAGCAGGTAACCAAAAAATGCCATAAGGACCTAAGGAAAGATTACAACAACATTGCTTCTCTACTTTACCAACAACAGGCTTTGACCTAGGTTTTGACCTCTCATGGGCGCCGTATAAAGCTGTGTCCACAAAAACATAAAATTAGAGGCTGAAAGCAGGAAAAAATTGCTGAGCCCATTTGAAGTGCTTGGACAGCTATTAATACACTGCAAAGGCATGACAAATGAGTGTCTGAGTAAATCAATAAAGCTTTCTATAAATGGGCAAATGGTTTAGTATGAATAACAAAGAAGTGTGCATGGTAACCGGTGTTGTAGCATTCTGTCAGGGATTTTAAAGTTCACTGTCATAACTTTGTTCCTCTTGACCTTTATTGTTGATACCTTCAAAGCATCTTGAGCTGCTAACTTGACGTACAACCTTTAGACCTTCATCTCCCGCCCATGGCAGGGAGGTTTGACTAGATGATCTTTAAAGGTCCCTTCCGATCCAAACCATTCTGTGATTCTATGATCTCCTTTTCCCTTAGTGCAAAATGCATCCTACTTTCCCCTTTCTTCTCTCTTCCTCCCCCCATCCTTTTGTTTTGTCTCAACTCTACAATGGTTGAGTAAGGAAAACTGTCTTGTATGTGCTTCTATTTTATTAATGCTTTCTAGCAGAAAAATCAGTTCGTTAATTCATTTCATTGTGGTTATAAAAGTGTAGAGGATTTTCTGTTGAAGACAGGCTGAGAGAGTTGGGGTTGTTGAGCCTAGAGGAGAGAAGGCTCCAGGGAGACCTTAGAGCAGCCTTCCAGTGCTGAAAGGGGGCTACAGGAGAGATGGGGAGGGACTCTTGGTCAGGGAGTGTAGCAATAGGGTGAGGGGTAACAGTTCTAATCTGATTTAGGTTTAGATCAGATATTAGGAAGAATTTTTTTCACATTGAGGGGGGTGAGGCACTGTTCCAGGTTGCCCAGAGCAGCTGTGGATGCCCCATCCCTGGAGGGGTTCAAGGCCAGGCTGGATGAGGCTTTGAGCAACCTGGGCTGGTGGGAGGTGTCCCTGCCCATGGCAGGGGAGTTGGAACAAGATGATCTCTAAGGTCACTTCAAACCCAAAACATTCTGTGATTCTTTTTCTTCCTAATAGGTGTATTAATAATTCTTCACTTAAAGTAAAGACCCAAGTGCATCAAATATATTCTAATTAATAAATCATTGGAACAGGCTGGCTAGGTAACAGAATGTTGTTGTTCCTCTTCTCTTGACTTAATAAATCAAGGCACAGAAAGGTGAAGTATAAACTTTTTGAAAAACACTTCAGGGACTTAAATCCAAATCTTATTTTCAAACATGATTTAAACACTTCAGTTCACTCCTCTTTCAAGAAATACACAGAAATGGTTTTTGTAGGATATTGAGTGAAAGTTGTCCTCTCAAGTGCCACTTAGAGAGGCAAATCTGGAGGAGACATGGATGTCTCATGACATTCTCAGACATGAGAATGTGTCTACGACTTCTGCCAAATGCAGGTAAGTGTTGAACAAAGTACAGTTAGTAGACAGTCCTTAAACTTATTATAATCTTCTCTAAAATTGCTAAAACAGAAGAGGAGAGAATGAAGAAATCATTCTAAATGTCCATATCAGTTTATTGAGTGTATATTTATTTCAGCTGTTTGTAGTCTGGTGCTGTTATTCAGCTGAAAGGTGCTGTGATCTGTGAGCACAGGTGAGGACTGAACCCCTCAAGAAGTCTCAAATTTGGCACAGTGGGACTAGTTGGAGATCTTGTGCTTTGACCATGTAAACCCAGGAAAAAAGGCTATGAGCTGGAAAGAAGCAGAGGACTTTTTGTCTCAGAGCCTACTGAAAATGAGTACTTTTTGGGGGACATTTCCCTCTGTTTTGGGGTGGGAGGGCTTGTATTTTTTTTTCCTATGATGCAGAAAGCTGCAGTGTCTTTTGTTGTTTATTAACAAAAAAGTAAGTATGACCACATTAAAGATATATTTGAAGTGCATTCTAGACTTAAGGTGGAGATGCATTTTATAAATTGTAATTAATTATCCTGCCTTTACTGATCCAATATGTGACACATTTATAGAAACATGAAAAAGGCTAAGGCTGCTGCTGTCTCCTCATTTCTTCTATAGCATGATGAACAACAAATCATTGTGAACTAAGGAACTTCTTCTCACCCCAAAGAAATTTTACGGAAACATTCTGTATTGTGAAAACAAATGCAGTTTATTTGGTTGCATCAGTCTTGTATCTACATTCATGGGGATTAAATGTCAGATCCTTATTTTTTAAATGTCAAATCCTTATTAACTTCGGCAGGAACAGGACTAGACCTCAGTGCATCAGATGTGTAGTCTGTCTGTTTCTAGCCTTGAATGAAACAGTGCAACAGCTGCCTGCTGGAGAAAATAAAGGGTGTTCTTCAACATCTAGGAAGGAGGAAGAAAGCTCTTAGCTGACCTAGAGATAATCTTCATCATTACTAGGGCTATGTTTTCCACCCTGAGAAAAGGATTAAAATCTGAGTTGACAAAGTCTCTTGTAGTGACTGTATCTTAGCAATGGTATCAATACAAATCAACCTCTGCTGTATACAAAGCAGTCTGAAGTTTTCACTTTCAGATTGATTTTCCATAAACTCGGTCTCACAATTCAGAACAAAGTTGTCTCTAATTAAGGCAGTTGAAGGCTGTTTAGCATTATCTGAGCCATGACTGAAATCTTTAAATTTTCCAATGTTTGAAGAGATTCTTGTGCAAAATACTTTCTTCCAAATCAGAACTAGGAAGTCCGTCTGTTTTGACATTTTAGGATCCTCGAGTCTATAATGATCCAAAAGCAACATGTAATGTTTCATTTAATGGTAAGTTATTCCACAGTTACTTTTGGCTAACTGAATTATACTGTGCTTTGAGAGCTGACCCCCCCCAAGAAAAGTCACACTTGCCTGTAGGCGCTGGTGGCAGGCGTTGGATGTCACTTGTCTGCAGCAGTTTGCTGGGCTGCATCACTTTCAGTGTTTGCAAGGCTGCAGGACAGAGATGGTTAATTTCTATGTGTAACATAAAATATAAATAATTTCCTAGGGGACAGTTATACCTAACACTGGAAATCACTATAGAATTCAGTTGATATCGAAGAGGTTACTCTTCTCAGTAATCTGTTTTTTTCCTGCCTAGTCCCCTGCTAGGTTGTGTATGGGAGAAGTGACTGCATTCGGGGTCAGTACTTCTCTACCACTGCCTCTGGGTGCTTGCAAGTGTGCGAGAGCTTTCATGCTGTGAGGAGTGTGAGCTCCTTATTGCAGCTTAGGCTCATGTAAGTATGGCCTGAAAATAAAAATGGAAATAAAATATAATAGTGGTTTCCTCCAAGGAGACCTTCTTTGCTTAACTGGCAAAAGATGCCCAGAATATGCAATACTGGAGGTAGGCAGATCCCTCTGAGCGAAAATTGAGCAGATTTACAATAACATCAAAACCCAGTGGTTTCTGTTAAATAAATGAAGGTTTGGATCAGGAGGCAGGGTTTTGAGACCACAAATGCTATTACAAATTTTCCAAATGAATACTTTTGGGGGAATGAGGATTATTATCAAGTATTCTTTTGCAACGTAGAGTGATTTAGTATATCAAGTACTGGGTTTCCCATGTTGCGGGAACTGGCACAGGATCTTAAGCAGCCAGTCAAGTGTTCCCTTCTAGTTCAGTCCTCATTACAAAAATGCCAAATAAATAGGCATGATTCACTCGTCAATCAAGAAGCACAAAATTCAAGCTTATATTGACTGCATTGCATCCTTTCACTACACTTTCGAAGCCAGTGGTATGCAAAAACAGTTTTATTATACAGATGTTTCCACTGTGGCTTGATAAGAGGGGAAATGTAGCATTTATTTATAATGCTGTCAAGTTCAGATTTCCTGATTTTGATAGCCTATTTGTAAAGGAATAGCTCACTGAAATCAGAGATTCAGCTAACAGATCCAAGAAGACTTAGCTTCCATTTTACAGCCTCACAGCATTCCAGAAACATGGAGTAAGAGAAATATGGGGAGCTCTCTGGGTATTTTGTAAAGTAGAGCTCTGTGTTGTAGTTCTTTTAGACAGTCTGTATGGGAGGAGTCTGCCCTAATTATTTTAGGATAAAATCATACAATACATTTTTATGTTAGTGAAAATGAAAATTTAAAAGATTAAACCCATAGGTATACCCACATGCATGAATTAAAGGCTGTGCAGACTAATCCCTTAATGATTGCTTCCAAACACTAAGAAGAATTTATTTGGGATGGCATTGTAGGGTGATATTCATAGAGAAATATCAGAAAATCTTTAATTCCTAGGAATACAGTTTTATGTAGCAATCATCTCTTTGTTTTTATCAATCAATCTGCAAGAATGTGCCTGTAAAAGCAACCTGATAACTATATATGATAGCCTCTCTGGTATGGAGGACTATTTACCCTCCAGCTTCTGATTTCTTACTGCTGCTTTTGCTTTTGCAGCTTCTGCTTCTACTTTGCTACTTACTTCTGCATTTCTACTTTCTGTTGCCTCATCTCACAGTGCTCTCTGCAGGATCACCCATAGACTTTTTATAGCCATATGTTGAATCCATTGGTAGGTGGTATTGTGAAAATATGATGCAGAGCATTTTACCACCTTTGCTGGCTTTGATTGTACCCTCAAGATAGAGCACTGATTCCATACAGTTTATTTAGACTTGTAAATAAGGAAACTCTGTATGCCCTTGTTTCTTAACACCCCTTTATTCTTTGCTCTCCTTCAATATGCTGGATAATTAAGTATGTTTACTTTTTCTTCGTAATGTTATTTTTAGGATTTAGCTGAATTTGAAATAGTTGTTAAATGAATCAATTTATTGGACTTTGGGTTTTTTGTTTTGTTGAATCATTGACTTTTCTTAACAAAGAAGAGAGAACTGTGCATCTTTCCACAGAATCTTTCCATACAGTACATTACATTAAATTTTTCTCTGAAATCACAAATGTTAACTATATTTATGACTGCTGTTTTGTATAACCACAATCCTTTGGAAATAGCATTTGTTTAACTTTAATAGGTTGACAGAAGGTTAAAGTGAAGCAAGTAATATAAATTGTATAATAGTTGTAATTATATGAATGCATTGATTTTGGTGTTACATGGTGTGAAGTTATGCATGGGAGAGATGGAGGTTTCTAAGGCCAGTTTTAACTCATAGATTTTTATATATTGTTTCAGTTTCTCAGTCTTTTAGAGAAGACTAGTTGAAACTCGCTCTGATGCAACTGTATACAGCACACTTTAGAGATTTTTCTTTTTCCAGTACTGAAAGAATTCCTGAAGTCAAGTCATAATACATTGAAAAATACATTGATTTACTGTAATTTACATACCAGATTGTGCCATTTTGAAGTTTGCACTATGCAGAAGTATGAGTGTAGTGGAAATTAAAGATAGATGAAAGGTACTATTATACTTTATCATATTTAAACTGACATATGTGAGAGAAAAAAATTCTGACTTTAGGATTGCATTCAGATGTAGTAAAATACCACTCTCACTCTTGAAATGATAGGAATTGGTTTTTAACTGAAGACTAATAAATTTATCTGGTTCACTTAAAGGGTGTAGTTCATCAAAGTTACCTACTGCAGAAACCAGGCTTATGAAGAGCTGCCACAGTTAAAAGTTTACATAAGATTGCCTTTTGTTTCCTTTTGATAATAGCTGCCTCTTTTTGCTTCCAAGTGACTTTCTCAGATAGCAAGTTGACTCTAAACAGAAAAGGGGGAGGAAGAAAAGATATACCAATATCTTTTATAATGTTTCATTACCAGCTCTATTGCACCTGACAAGATGAGATCGTGGGCATACTGGGAATATCTGCTCTGGTATTGTTCTAAATTGTAATGCATAGTGTGAATAGTCTCATAAATGAATGTCACATTTGTTTTTTACTCAAAATACCAACTTGTAGCAAAGTAAGTTGTATGGTGCTTTTTATTCTGGATCTTGAAGAAATAAACTAAGTAAAAGCCCTGAGAATTTTTATGAATTGTCATGTAGTACGAGACACCCTTTGATTAATTTGCATATTTATTTATTTATTCCATTTTACTGTAGGCAGAGAATTCAGCGCTGGCTCTGGAAAATGAAAATCAGAGAGAACAGTATGAAAGATGTCTTGATGAGGTAAGGTAGATAAAAAGGTTGTTCTTACCTGGTACTATAATTAAATGAATAGAAATGAATCTCTCCCTCTCTTACAAGGTTGACATTGTTCTGCAATTTTCTAGTATTACCTCATTCTCATTAATTCCAAGAACATGTGCCTGGCAGTCAGAGATATTGTTCTCCATGACCTCTGCTGTAAATCCTGTTTTGACCACACCTCTTCACAGAAGAGTTGATATCCCTGTGGCCAGTGCTTGGAACTGGTTTGCTTTCATTAGAAGAAGAAAATTATAGTTTGCCTATTAGGTGTTGTGCACTCCTCCTTTTTTGTAAGGTGGAACACAGATGGCAGTGTCTTCTTCCATCAAAACTCCCCCAGCTTTCCTCTGTAATGTCTTCTGTAACCTGGGAATTTAGTCTCTCAGCTCCCCCTTAGGGTTATCCACAGCGTTTTATGCTGGATTTTTTCTAGCTGTTGGCTCACTTCTGCTACACTGCTCAGCTTCTGATCAGACCTTCCAGTTACAGCTACAATATAAT
Source organism: Pterocles gutturalis (assembly GCF_000699245.1). Taxonomy (NCBI): domain Eukaryota; kingdom Metazoa; phylum Chordata; class Aves; order Pterocliformes; family Pteroclidae; genus Pterocles; species Pterocles gutturalis. Next base: position 98,959 of record NW_010130717.1, on the reverse strand, counting down.
TCACACATCAGTTACTGTCTGAGTACTCCAGTAATGCTTACCATTCCAGAAATGTCTAGTATCTCCTATTGCATGCCGCTTTCTCCATATGTATACTGATGCTTACTTGTTCCTCTCATTTATCCTGAAATACGGCTCTTCAGTGTATGCAAAAGCTTAAAGTAGTTTTAAGACTTCTAGTAGCTTTAAGACTTTCTTAGTAGAAATCATTTACCCGTTCCATAATAAGAATGTGTAGTAGCATAAGTAGTTAGCTAACATGCAAAAAAACCAAAACAAAAACTATAACGGCTTCTTGGCTGTACCTTTCAGAAAAGAGTGTGTGACAGTGCAAACCATGCATAGCAGATGACAATTCATGTCTTCACACCAGCTTTTTAAATTTTTAACTTTTAATCAGCATTTGCTGAAGTGTTACTGGCATGAGCAATACAGCTCTAGTACAAAGAGCCTCCAGTTTAGTGCAGATTTTCATCAGTAAATCTGCACTTTTGCCACTACAGCATATTTTTATCAGGGAGCTGGAGTAAAAGACTTGCAGATACACTTTCCCATTAGGTTGTGCTCGGTCTGTTCTGTGGCCCTGGGATACCAGCAGAGCCTTGGTCTGCATGGGCCTGAGTCTGCATTCAGTGCACTCTTGAACGATATTTGGATATCTTGGTGATAAGGATGAAATTACCATATAATTACTAACTTTAGTTTAAATTACAGAGCTTAGCTTAAAATTATTTTCTGATTGTCTAGGACAAAATCTGCCTACATAATTAATTTTGGAAATAAGTAAAGCACCATAATTGTCCATTCCAGAAAAACACTCCATGCAGATTATAAGAATAGAAGATATGTTTTTATTGTGTTTGCAGTGATGTGATGGATTTCTGATCCAGGGTTGTGTTTTTTATGCACTGTTGCAGTTTAAAGAGTGAATGATTATATCAGACTATGCTCCGAACTTTATTATCTTCAACATTACATTGGCTCTTTTCAGTTCTTCGATATTATCACAGCCATATCCATCTTCTCCCACTGTGTCAACTTTTTCAGGAGAAAGTGCTTCTCATCACCTGTGGTTCTTCAAGACCTGATGGGTTTAAAGAGAGGAACACATATGTTCCTGAGAACACAAGGCTGTGATCACACCCCAACCTGAGACAGCTGAGCTTGCCACCAAAAAATTAATGTGCCTACTACAATTAACTTTGCGTCTGCAGTCCAATTAGTTATGAGTGTATTGAACTTTTCCTGGGCTGATATACAAGTAGTTACATGTTTCAGACACTTGACAGGCCCTTGAGGTAATGAAGGTTGGGAACATTGTTTAATAACTGTTGGGAGAATGCTGCCATCTTTTGCTCATCATTGAGCATCCTCAGATTGCAGCTTCTCTCCCCTGGGCACAGGCAAACTCTGCTTAGGGTACTAAAAGCATCATTTAATCTGGCCACCCTGCAACAGTGTCCATGCTTGGTCCCTCAGGCCTCTACAGCAATGTGATAAGGACACTTGCGAGGCACAGTGTGCTTTCTGCTGAGATGTTGGTGCCCATTAAGCTGTGTGTGAAGGAAGTAAAAATAACCACTGTGATTTTTCTGTCTATGCGTGGCAAAAAGATACCAGAGCTGAGTTTTTAAAGCTATCCTTGCCATTATTTTCTCACATTTTTTCTCTTCTTTTGTCAATTGTTTTACATAGTTCTTTTCGTTCATATGATGTCCCACATTTAATATTGTATGAATGTTTGCACCTGTGACTTAAAAATGCGTGTTCTGTAATCATTTTCATCGTAAAATGCAAGGAAGCTCAAATGTTCATAGACAGGAAATTTGAAAAGAATGTGGGTCAAGCTGAAGTGAGTCCTTTATGAATTCTCATAAATATTCACTGATTCTAAAGTAATTGTTCATCTCTGAAGTGTACATATAAACAACTTCAGAACAGTATCTGGAAGAAAGTGTCATTGAAATGTTTCAGTACTTGACAGATAAGAAAAGAGTTTATTTAATTTCAGAAATACTCCATAAATGTATCTTTCTGTCTCTGAAAAATTTAACACAAAACCCAGGATTTTCTTCTTTTACCTTTGGGATTTGAAGCTAACATGCTTAATCCTAGTTTCTTTTCCTGGAATTCAGCAGTCAGTTTATTGGTAAGTGGCAATGTCATGTTTATTCACATCACTGTGCCAGCTGAGATTTCTGTCAAGCTTCACCATACTTACGCGTAGGAAATTGTGCAACTTAGGGTAGATGATGTTTTTGCTGATGTTTCAAGAATTAGCCAATGAAAAATACAAAGTTATCGTAAAAAGGCATTCTGTTTTAAGATTTGAATAAAATGTAAGACCTTTTATCTTAGTACACTTGAAATGTCTTTGCGCATATGAAATATACGTTAAAGGCAGCTGGGTAAAATCTCAGTACTAGTAAAAGGTATAATAGATGTTACACCAGGGTCTCTTTTCCTCTGATTCACTCTTTTATACCTTTTCTATTAAGACACCTTTATAACATATATATGTAAACATAGTTGTGTAAGGAAAAAGCGAAGCTGGGTCTTTTATCTCTTTTATTGCAATCCACAAAAGGAAACCTCACCTAAAGATCTTGGCTATTAAGTTCAAAGGAAAGACAGGCAGTGTGAAGGCAAGCAGTGTCATCTGCTACATAATAGCAGACTAAGGAACCAGCCATCTCTATTCCATTCCTTGTTTCGCCTTGATTAACTGCATGAATCACAGGTCAAGTCATTTTACAGCCTGCTTTTTACTGGGACTGAGCCACAGTTCTGCCTCTTATCAGTAGGAATTTCACATATTCTGCATCTCAGAAGTCTGCCTTCAGTGGCTTCAGTTTCCTCAGTTTTCGGTGGTTGTAGCTATCAGTTTTGTAGTGCCGGCTTGTGTTGCCCATATCCATGGTGTGTCTTCATATGTGTAAGTAAAAATGAAGTAGATCTGCTGTCTTAGCAGTTTATTCCCTTCTGGACACTGGCACTGCTGTAGGAGTGGAATGGCAACCTCATCTGAAATGCAAATTTTGGATATGATTCAATTTACTGACTGCTAAATTAATTTTAGTGACTGCAGAACATTTCACTGAAGGCTTACCACCTCTGTTTCTGCTGAAAACCAAGAATACAGACCTGAAAATCTTTGAATGGTAATAGCAACAGTTTGCCAAGTTGCTAGATACTAGAATAAAATAACCTCATTTTATAAGGAAACTAGTTACATATCTTTTTTATTGAGATCTATGTGAGGTATGGATCACTGGCAGGTACTTTAGTTTAGATACCTAACTTCATACACTCCAAGTTGGAAAACTTGTCACATATGCATCGGCAAGTTCAGGTTTTTCCCATTTGAAGATTATGCCATTTACACTCCTCTGTGCAATATATAAAGCTATAGGAGTAATTTAGTAGGCTATTCTGCTGTGAGTGCCTTGTACACACTTCAAAGAACCTTTTAGTTCTTCCTTGGTAAGGTAACTCCATGTCAGAAAGTAAAGAAATAATGTATTTGATATGTTTTGTTCAATTTTCAGGTAGAGCAAATAGACATTAAAAGTACATGCCAGAAGGAACACTCTCGGATGTAGATCCTGAAAGCCTATAGGGCAGGATGTGTGGTTTTTCAAAACTGTAACATATTTACTCCATTGGTTATTACTGTTCTAGTATTAATCTGTGTCTTCTGTTAAATCATGTACAGAGCAATTTTATGGGACCATTGTTCCATGGGCTGCCTGAAGTTAGGGACCAGTTTGGAGAAAAAAAAAAAATTGATACTAGGCAATTTTATGAGAGTATGAATCAAATGTAACTTTTGGATCTAATAGAATTGAATTATATACAGAAATGAATTGTCTTCAACTTTTCCTCACAAGTCAGTTCAAATTAATGGTGTGGGTTTTTTCCTTTATTTGCCAAGAATGAGAAGAATCAATGCAGATTGTGTGATATCTGCATATGCTTTACTGTGGTTTCTGAAAGCCAAAATCAAACCAGAAATCATAACTACTGTCTCTTTTTGCACAGAGTAAGATCTCTAGTTGCTCTGCCTGAGTGCAAAAGCAGAGCTATAGGCAAACATACTGTGTGATAACATATGCATATGCAGTTTTAAATGACATTAGAAATGTAACATAGATACCACCAACAGAAGATCTTATCTCAGTCCCTCTTTCTGTCCCTCCTTGTTCCCCTTTCCTGCCCCTATGCCTGCTGGTAAATATAAATTAGAAAGGATGTATAAAATAAATAACTTCAAAAATTCCCTGTTGAATATATAGTTCTACTAATCAATGGTGTGTAATCTCATTCAAGTCAATTATGCTCTGTGGTGTGAATGCCTTCCAGCCACACTTTGATGACAGTAGGTACTTTAATTTTCTGTGGCACTTTATGGTTTCTGCTTGTCATGATAGATGTACCATTTTGTCAATACTGAATCAAGAAACAATTAAACTTCATGAAAACATTCAGCACTCCATCCTTGGCTGGTAAAAATCAGCTCTAGTGAATGCAGTCAATCCATGCTGATGCACACCAGCTGCATGTAGAGCTGTGAAATTTTAAACTCGTCCAGAGAAGAGATGGCAGAAGTTAACCGAATGTCCATCATGTCATACTGCAAATGATACAATACACATTTGTTTATAATGAGGACTAGCACAGAAGTAGTTAATGCACATTTAATATATTCTTATTAGTATTATCTGATTAAAATACTAGTAAATAATGAAAACACTAGAATTGGTGGTGGTTGTTGATGGAAAGTGGAGCGGAGAGCCACAAAGAAGGTGTTGTTATGCATAAATGCACATGATAACGTACTTACACTATCTTATTTGTTTATTTCAGGTAGCTAACCAGGTTGTTCAGGCTTTACTTACTCAAAAGGTAAGTTGTGGTTTGGGTATTTTGGTATAACTTAAAGCTTGCAGGTGTTCATTGTTCCTTTGAGAGATATGTGTTCTTATATAGTATACATTTTAGAAACTATGTTCACATACCAAGGCTGCCATGTGTCAGGCCCAAAGTGAAGTTTTTTGTAATCCAATGAACAAAAGTCCACGAGACCGTACATCTTTAAGGCTTGATCATATAGGACCCAAATCCAATTTTTGTATTGACACTATAGCATCTGAAAATCCTTCCTCCGGATTTTTCCATTCGCTATGCATAACAAATTATGCCACTCCCACAGCCCATTCCTGTGGGATGTAAAACAGATAAATGACAGTGCATGTCAGCAGCTGGCACACTTGCTCACATTCAGTGGAAGGAAAGACTTCTGGTGTGGGCCGGTGCTTTCCGGAGTGAAAGAGAAGGTTCTGTGTATAGAATGGGGATTCAGCTACTCTACTTGTGGGCTAGGGACCAGCAACAGAGAACATGTCCCATATGAGGGCAGGCTGAGAGAGTTGGGCTTGTTCAGCCTGGAGGAGACAAGGCTCCGGGGAGCAGCCCTTCAAGTGCTTAAAGGGGGCTACAGGAGAGATGGGGGGGGGGACTCTTGGTCGGCTAGTGTAGCACTAGGGTGAGGGGTAACAGTTTTAAGCTGAAAGAGGGTAGATTTAGATTAGCTATTAGGAAGAATTTTTTTCCTGTGAGGGTGGTGAGGCAGTGTCCCAGGTTGCCCAGAGAAGCTGTGGATGCCCCATCCCTGGAGGGGTTCAAGGCCAGGCTGGATGAGGCTTTGAGCAACCTGGGCTAGTGGGAGGTGTCCCTGCCCATGGCAGGGGGATGGAACTACATGGTCCTTAAGGTCTGTTCCAACCCAAACTGTTCTGTGATTCTATGAAATAATCAGCTGAAAAGAGATGGTGGGGAATAATTAGTACAACAATTCTACAAAAACGTGGTCTTTGAGTTGAACATGATGCTGTGATATTTTGTTCTCGGGGGTAGAGGGGAAGACAAACAGATTATAAAGTTCTATGATAATAAGCTATGAACCCTTCAATATTCATTGTATGATCCTTTGTGAGATCTAGACCACTTGATGAATGTGGCATTATTAAATTCTTTGGATCATTTACCTTTAAAAAGACAAGTCTGAAAGAGACATAGATGCAGTCTTTGAGTGCAGATAGTACAAAGAAGAATATAAACTGTTTTGTCGACGCGAAGTGACAGGACAAGAAATAATGTTCTTAAAATGCAGCAAGAAACACTGAGTTAAGACAATCGAAAACCTCTGCCACACACCCAAAAGCTTTCTAGATGCAAATATAGCAAAGTACTGGAATAGATTTTGAGGACTGGCTCCAAAGCCTCCATTATGTACATCATTCAGAAAAGCAGAACATCATTCAGAATGCTCCCCACAAAGAGGATGAGCAGGGACCAAGCGTGACAGCAGGGCAGGCAGGATACTGAGAACCAAGTGTCAGGGTCAGACCTGGAGGCAGCGATCAGGGTCAGCCTCAGCCCTGTGTTTGCTGGGTGAGTCTATCGGGAGGAGGCAAGTCTGGGCGAAGCCAAGCCAGGGGGCAGGACACAGCTCAGGATCTAGGATGCAGGAGGCTGGGTGCAAAGATAGCTGCCAGGTGGCTGCTGCACGGCTCAGATGTGAACAAGATGACCTTGAACTCTGACAGCTGATTTGGAGAATGTGCCCTGATAGCAGGATAGACACCGCACCCATAACCATGTGCACCTAAGTGAACAACAAAGAGATGCAGAAGATTGCATTTGGCCATCTGCACATCAGGGAGAAGGATGGATACCCTTCTCAGCTCCTCACTGAGCTGATTTTTTGTGAATCAATTTTATGACATTCTGGATAGATTAAAAGATGCGCAGGAAGATGTTCTGACCCTGTTAGCTCTGCTCTTGGGTATCGTGCTGTGAAGACAGAGATGTCCAGGTGCCCTGTATGTGAGTGATGCAAAACTCTGGAGGGTGCAGTTGCCCATTATGTAGATAACACATTCCAGCAGCCCAGGCTAGCATCAGAATCCAGAAGTAATAATGTTTCCTAAATCTCTTCACCTGACAGCTGTGGCCACAAAACAGGAATGCAACTCTTACCACAAGTTAGGGTTGAAAGTGTCATTATTCAGTCCAATGGTTTCTTGATGCAGAGCTAAGCCTTTTACTCTAGAAGAGGGACATTGCCTTACAGCAATTGGAAGTATTGTAGCTTGGAGGTGATTTGTGCAAACCTCAACAGATGGGTACCCTGCGCTGCTGCTGCCTGTGCTGTATTACTCTTCCATTACTCTGTATACGCATATGCTGTATGGTCTGTGTATCATCAGCAGACTGCAGTCTACAGCTATTGCTGTAGCACCTTTTCGAAACATACCTTCAGCTATTTTTAAAAGAAATCCCAAATCTCTGTTTCAATACAGCTTAAATGGAAAGGGAGGGATTTTCTCATATCAATACACACAAAAACCTCATCCACATGTTGTAATATAAAACCATATGTGATTAAATATTTACCAGAGGGTTAATCTCAATGTATTAATCTCTAGTTTGGAAATATTATGGTTGCTTCCCAAATGAAGAGAGGAGCTTCCTGAGTCCCTTTGCAAATGTGTCAGACATTTTGATTACTACATACTTTCTCAGTAATGAATCCTCCCAAACCCACAGGAACCAAGGAGTTCATATGGATACAATAAAAATAGATCTGAATATATTTAATAAAGTGGATTTGCTTAGTATTGATAGGATTTAACAGCTGCTTACCTATTACTGAGTAATAACAGCTAATTTAATATCCATAGAAAGAGGAGAGAGGGTACTCTTCTAAATGCTAATGAATATTAACTGTTATGGTGCTCCTGGCACCATTCATACAAGTCCTTCTGTAAGAAAAGACAGGAACACAATAGCATACAATAAAAAGGAAATTGGACTCCTCGCACCAGTCCCAAATAGGTAGATATCAGAATCCAGATGATAACTAGTAAACAGATAAATCTACCATCGTGCAGCTAAGCAGTAAGACAGAGCCAGTCATGCCACAGTGAGATAACACACCTCTGGGGCATAGTGAGACATGAAGAAAAGCTGAGAGCTTTCAGAAAATGGAGAAGAGTGATTCTGTGTAGTAACGCACACTGCGTAGGCTTTGCTGTGAATGTGAAAGTGTCCCTTAAGGACTAATTTTTGTTTAAATTAAGTACACGCTGTAATGTAACGAATAAAGCACTGTGTACTCGCCAGTATGTGGAAAGACTCTGATTCCACTGAGAGATTCTGGTGACACAAATTGAGTGAGCAAAGCTTGAGTGATTTGTCAATGTCACTGAAACCTTGAAATGGAATTACAGTCTTAAATGTGCACTTTTCAAGTATAAAATTTGTTAGAATACATACAGAATTTCTCTAATATGAGAGGCATTTTTTTACTCTGACTATGGAGAAACTATATTAAATTGAGATTTGTGCTGAATTAGCTACACAGCAAAATTTCGCAATTCTACGTAGCAAAACCAAATGGATTTTTTACCACTTACTAATAGAAAATTTTACCTCTGGGAAATTCAAGAAGTCAAAAAAAACAACAAAATTATTTGAGACAAAGGATGCTCTGATACTTACTGGAAGCATCCATTCTTTCTCCCTCCACTCATATGACTTCTCATATGACATGAGATGGTAGGAGTGCTGGGGCTGGAATTTTATTTTTTTTAAATTTTTTTTTTGTGAGACCTGGATCAGCAGTGTGAAATCTGAGTTACACTACTTAATGAAATTGTTTTGTGATCTGTGCGTCTGCTCTTTGCATGTTACCCTTCTCCACAGGAGTGTATTCAGAAGAATACTTTTTTACTCTGAGTTCTGTATGTAAGTTTTTTCTTGTTTGTTTTCATCAATGAAATAAAAAATAACTGAATTAGGTGTTAAAAGAGAAGAAGCATCTTCAGAGGAAGAGCAGCATATTTCTGGAACCTCTAACGAGGGTACAGAATCCCATTTGGAGAAGAGTGAGGAAGAGCACAACAGAGAGATGCTATAGTGAGACCATAGGAATACATTAGATATTTGGGAGATTACTATCTCCATAGGTGGTCGTTTTGCCCACAAGAGAGGAATTACATGCTTCAGACATTTGGTAGTTGTATTAGTTGGTAATTTTAAGACTTCAACTTTCTAAGCTCAGACTTTATTTTACCAGAATACTGCTATCTTATTGTGCCTCGTTTCTCCTCTAGACTACGTGTGGCTTTATTGTTGGCACAGTTTATAGCATCAGGGTGGGTAATATACTATCTTATATTTCACTTTTTACAGAAGGTCTAAAGTCTTATGGTTTTAAAATTGTGAGATTGGAAGGTTTTGAGCAGAGACATTGCTAGAATTTAATTTTTTTTCTACTTTGTTAGTTTCTGTGAATCATTTTTCCCTTTCAGTGCACTTAGTAGCATTGAAATGTTAAACACTGTTGTAACAGCTAAGGCTCTGTTTCAAATTCTCTGATCATTTCTGAAAGGCAGACAGACCATTATGGGTCTTGATGATTGTGGTTTCCTAATAGAGGTTGCCTTTTGTAAGACCAGAGATAAGTCTCACTGACAGAAATCAAAGCTTTAGGGCTTTACAAACATCAAACTCAAGATTTTTTTGGGGGTCGTGTTGGAATGCTCTAGCAATTTTACTTGGACAGCTACTCAACAGCCACCTAAACCAAATATTAAGACACTATCAAGAGAAAATAACTGCATTCATTTAATAGTATCATAAAATCCCATACATACTACATGCATAAAAAGATCTTTAGAATTTTCTGAAAGTCTCAAGATGAGCTTATTTTGTTGTGTGTTCAGCTCTTATAGCCTCATTGCTGGTTACAGTGGAGACTAGTGCAACTGTAGGCAAGAATTTAAGATACGTCTGACTACAATTTCTTCCTCTGAGTTGTTTTCTCATAATGCTAGGTCATCATGTTGATAATGGTATTGACAGGACAGCATATGGGGATCCAGAGGCCTGTTTCTACACCTTCATATCGTGGAAAGTCCTATCAGCTAGGCGATACCACAGGGCAGCAACTGTCCTAAATTTAAAGGAATATGGGAAAGTATTTTGGAGATTTAAGGTTTTTTAAAATAAAGCTACATATGGTTGCAGCTTATTATTTTAATATGCAATCTTCGTTAAGAGACCACTCTTACTGATTTATGAAGCTGTTACAGCTCAACATGGACACATGCACAAATTATGCTAAAAGGCTTAGTGTCAGATTCTGCTCTCTCTCCAAAATCCTCTTTCTGATGGAATCCCGTACTCCTTCGAGTGGACAGGGAAAGCATGTCTTACATTGAAGACAGATAGATAGACAGATAGATAGATAGATAGATAGATGGATTTTTGCTATATCTGAAAGCCATTAATGGCTTGTTCACCTTGAACCTGACTCAGCCTTGGCTAAAAGACCTGCATCTTTCAGTTTCTATAGTAATGTCCTGTGCCTTAAGATGCAGAGGTTTGACACTCCACCTCTGCTTGTTAATGGCCTATTTTAAGGCTTTTTGGTACCTCACGTTGGAAATGTCAGGCGGAATCATGCCACCAACATCTTACCATGGCCTAGCCAGCTGCACAGTGGCAAGTTATAGTGGGGAAGATGCAGACCAGCCAGCAGTGCTGACTTGGATGTTCCAGAAAAAGCAAGGAAAGGATCAGACTTCAGAAGAGCACCTTGAAGGCACAGTACCAGTTTGAACTTCTTCCTTGTTTGGTATAGTTTCTGCTTTTTCCTTAGCTTATGCTTCTTGCAATATTCATTCTTAATTGCTGCTTTCTTCTTTGTGTTGGCTGCAAAATGAAACTCGTTGCTAGCAAAGTCACTTTTTGTGCTAACAGAAAACTTTGAAAGGATGTGCCAGGTAACTACGATTCTCATGACAAGATTTTTTAATGTTATCCTGTGATGATCAAACCGGAGAAAATAAAGTAGTGCATTTTTCTGATTTGTACTATTTTAAAAGTTTTATGTGTATTTCTTCTAAGTATCTGACATTACATAGAGCTTTTTAAGTGCTTCTGTTACCTGCTTTCTAAGTTTTCTGTTTTCCCTTTGTCTGCAGGATCTGAGGGAGGAATGTATAAAGCTGAAAACAAGAGTTTTTGATTTGGAACAACAGAATCGAACATTAAGCGTGCTTTTCCAGCAGAGAGTCAAACCGGCTTCTGACCTCCTCCTTCAGGTAGGAAATGGCATTTGCAGAAAGAAAGCTACAAGCTTCATGTTTCTCACAATTATAAAATATTTTTCTTCCTCTTACAGCTATGTCAATAAGCAGGAAATGACAGTTGATAGATCTAATATATTAGAATAATAACCATTATCTATAGTCTGATACCATTGAAACTGGACGTTTATGCCAGTGAGCTATGACTACATATTATGTGCAAATGTGGAGAAAAGAGCACACCTGCAGAGTAACTTACTTTTTTAGTTGCTTCTTCACTATGATAAATGGAATGATATAGGTTCATTATCCCTCTGTAGGGGAGAAGCTCAGATTCCTTAACATTCTGCGTGATGGTGAGCAGTGTAATTTCCTGGGAGAAGACAGCCCATTTATTTAACTTTTGCCACATGTGTTACGAGGACTTAAGTACATCTTCACAAGCTTAGAGTGATTTTTTTTTTTCCAATGTTTTATGGGAGGATAGAGCTGAGAAACCAATTGACCCATCTCCCACTCCTTTGCCGTGCTGGAATAGTAAGGAATATTTCAGTATCCATTTTCATTTGGTAAAGGCCATTATTGTGAAAGAAGCCATCGCTTTGTTGTCTTTTTGTAGAAGCAGAATTGCTTTGCAGAAGTTACAACAAATCTGACTGTGAGCTAGGAGAACAGTAAATGAGGACTAATTAAAAATGTGCAGGTTTCTAACAATAGGGCAAATTCTGGTTTTAGCAATATATGTTATTTCTTACTAGAGAAAAATTCATTCATTTTGGAGGAGAAATTTGGATCATATCAGGTAGGTAAGTGATGTGTAAATGTATATCTTATTTGAATATGTAAATGTGTATCTTATTTAAATCCTCTGATGCTGTGCATCTGTATCTAAAATAAAATTTGGCCCCTGTACTGTTGCTGGACAGCTGGGAGCTGCTAACTCTCGTCAGCTTGGGTTATTCATTGAGGAAACACGGTCTGCTCACCAACTGGTGTTTAAAGTCAAGGGCATCTCGACAGTGAGGGCAAATAGCTATACTTACTTATTGTGAAACTCCTGCAGCACAGGCACAGTGGTGCTCGGTCACCATCACAGGGATCTGTGCTCTTGCATTATCATCAGGTTCTTGTTCTGTCTCTTGATTTTGTGTTGATTTAGATATTGCTAGGTCAGGACCTTCTCTCTTCTCATTTCTTCTCCCCTGCCTCTTGCTTTCTTTGCTGCATAGGACTGATTTCTCTGTATCCATTCAAAGCTTTTGACACATCTACAACAGCATGGACCTTTATTGCTCAAGTCTTTTGCTTTTGACAGTCACATCACCTGCTCCTTCTTCCTGGGGTGTTTGGTTTTTTCCTTTCTTTCTTTCTTTTTTCTGTTTCCAAAGTTTCAGACTCTAGTCTATGTTAGTGTTGGGTTAGATTGCACAGAAGTCGTACATTGAACATTCTTTATTACAGATAAGGCTCTTCTTCCCAATTCCTTGTTTGGCAACAATAAAGCCAGGTTATTCTGGGAATGTTACAGAAGTGTTAGATAGCATCTGAAAGTGGGATCAGTGCTTTGACTTAAGTGCCTTGAAACTGGATTGTGTCACTGCTGTGAAAGAAGTTGGAAGAGATGAAGCCACATAAGGTGGAAGAAAGAACCAAATGATCTAGCAGATTTTTCTGAGGGACTCAAACTATTTTACATCATTGTTCCTGAACAGTTTGGCAGGCACTAATGTGTGTGGAGTTTTTTCCCCCTTTTCACTTGCTTTGTCTTTATTGGTTGAGGAAGAAAGAGAATTAAGACTATTCGCAAAGTCCAGGTCTCCCAGAAAGCAGCAAAATTTGCCGTTATGTCCCTACTCTTGCTGTTAACAGGCTTTAAGCCCCCTGGGAAAAAAAAAAAAAACAGAGTTCAAATTGCAGTGCACATCAGAAAATGAAGAAATTCTGTTAAAATACTTCATCTGTAATTTTTTATAAAAAAAAACCAGTAAATTTGTGAGTTTCCAGAAATTTATTTATCTTCTAATTGTCCTCCAGACTTGAATAAATGGTGTTTAGTCTATGATCATGCAGTCTGAGATGTAAAATCTGAAGAAGGGTGTTTCTTTAGTACTGAAATTAAACAAATATTGTTGTGTGCCTGCATAGAATTGAAGCAGAGTTTGGATTATGTCTTCTTGGAAATTCATAAATCCCACATTTAGGGCAGTAGCTAAACATTTGTTTAAATCTGTCACTCTACGGAAGAGTACTAAATATGTGGTTAAGGACATTCCTGTTAAATCATGACCCTAATCAAAGTGAATGGGCAAATACTGCTAACGGGGCAGGGGAGGGACACACGTGGTGTTAATTTCACCTTTCCTGCACTGTCTGATACAACACAGTTCAATTTTATTTATATGCTGATCTTATCTTAGGGGTATTCACACAGTACAATTAAAAGTCTTGAAGCTGCAGAAGGGGGTATAAGCTAAAAATAAATGTTATTAGTTACTTTTTCTGCATATCAGCCTCTGTTATTGGATTGTATATTATCATCAAATTATTCTATAATTGACATTAGAAGACTTATATTAAAGAGTGAGCTTATTTTTAAACTATAAAAATTCCTGACATCTTAAATTTCAACAGAATCATAGATTTCTTTAAAAAAAAAAAAATAAAATTTCACCATTGCCCTAGGTTTTTCTGTGTATTTGATTTTAAGCTACTAATACATGGTTTGAGTGTTGTTCTCTTAGAAATCAGATCATTCACCTTTTTTCAATTAAAAGATCGGTACCAGTATTCTAAATCTGACTGCAGAATGGCCCATATATGGTGGTGATTGCACTGTGTTGTTTTTCCTCATGCTTCTCACATAGATAAAAGAAAAACTGATTGCTACCAATTTAAAAAAAAATAATGTAGTAGGGTTTTCGTGGCTTCAGGAATCCTTCACTGTGAAACCGTTATTAAAAGTATTACACTTTTATGCATTTACAAGGAGCGTAAGTACTCATGAAATCGAAGGACCTAATAGTATTTTAAAAGAAATATGCGTGTTTTCTTGAAGCATGTGATTATGTATATTGCTGTATAAGTTCTTTGCTACTAGACATTTTGGCGTGCTTACTGCTTGCAGGGAGAGTGACACAGAGGATATGTCAGTCCTGTCATGAATAGATTAAGTAATGCTGATGTGAAATGTGAGGAAAAAGAGATAACTCAAGGGGTTTTTTTGGTCACCTCTTTTGTATTGCGGATGATTTTAAAAGCTGCCCTGTCTTTCTGGGGATATTCTTTCTAGCTGAAAGGTGTGATTTACAGAGCTGGTATTAGGGTAGATAAATAAAGAGGAGCCTGGTCACCTATTTTTTAAAAATTTTGTTATATTCAGCCAATCTCTCTTCCTAAAATGAAGCAGCCTTGGAAAAGTGTTTCTGCCTCAGCACCACCTGAAGAACAGCAATAGGTTTAATTAAAAACTAGCACAGAGGAGTAGCTTCTGCTGAAGCAGCCTTCATTTTCCTCTGTTAATGTGGCTGCTAAAAAGAAATGAAACTCTGCCTGTTACAGCAAGAGAGGTTTGGGAAAAGAAAACCAGAAACTCCATTTTAGTGATCCACCTTTTATGTCATCTGGCAGTGGAAGAAATAGTTGGGAAAAATAGACTTTTAAGATTTAAAATTGGGTAGAGAGAAACTGGTTGGAAGTGAAGAGGGAAAATAGCGGAGGTGAAGTACAGAAGATTGCTGAAGGGATAAGCTAAATCCAAAGACAGGATACAAGAGAAGGACTAAGAAGCCTTAGATGAAACTTAACACTTCTGCTTTGCCCATGGCGTGCATAGCATCTATGAAATATTTGTAAATGTAAATGTCACTATATTTCTTTCTTTGCCTTATTTTTTCTAACTGATGCAGTGTTTTCTTCTAAGAAACTTTAAGCTACTAGAATCACCAAATTAGTGAGTCTTCCCACTTCATAGCTATGTTGTCTCACAGACTTGTTTTGACTTTCTTGGGTATAGGCTGCTCAGTCTTGAGACACAGACCTTTTCACAGATCTTTTCCTTCTAGTTAGCCCTCTTTTTCCACTCCTGTCTGAAAATATAACTAATGACATTGAACTTGATTCTGACATTACATATCCTCCTTTTATAGCACTGATGATTTATACAATGTTACAGAGGATAACAGGGGTCAGGGTTTGCCTTCTGATAGATACCGCAGTAATTTGTTTATATTATGTGCATGTGTTTACATAAACTGAACATGTTTGTTAGCTGAGTTCTTCCCATGGATGAAGACTTGCTTTCATTTTTCACCCAGAAGTTTGCTGTGACGGTTTTTTTGTAAACTAGGCAGGGAGCCTTCAGTGAAATGTGTTAAAAAGTGGCAAGTAGCAACATTTATTGAGTTGATTTATTTGATTAAATAAGTAATAGAATTTTCATAGTTGGGAAAGTATAAAA
This sequence comes from Pterocles gutturalis, assembly GCF_000699245.1. Lineage (NCBI taxonomy): Eukaryota > Metazoa > Chordata > Aves > Pterocliformes > Pteroclidae > Pterocles > Pterocles gutturalis. Next base: position 83,344 of record NW_010130717.1, on the reverse strand, counting down.
TAATATTTCTAATCATAAGATTTACAGTATCTCTGATCCTAAGCTATATTTTCATTGCTATTTTATTTCCATCATAAAAATTCTACTTCATCAATCCAGAACAAAGCCAGGAAGACTCTTGAAGCATCTATTTTCTCCTTGTGTTTCTCTGGATAGATTAGTTTCACTTATTACTCGTGGACCATCCACATGGTTTAATTTTATGTCTAAAATTTTATCTAGAATGCTACAGCACAGTCTGGTGAATTCTCAGAAGGTCTATTTAAATAATAACTACTTTGTTATAACTGCATTGACATTGGCTCTTTTAATAACCTGACAGCTATGCCCTGACATATGAGATAAGAGTGTAGCTGTACATACTTACGTGGAAACAGTTGTGCAACTTAGCAGGAAGGGGTAAATTGCACAAACAACATTATTATATGTGGGAAGAAAAAGAGGACAATTAATTGCCCTAACACCTGACAAAAGGAGATGGAATATCTGGCCTCAGACTCTGACCTCTAGTTCAGACATCGTTAGACGTGAGGATGTCTGAATGCAGGAGGTTAAATGTGAAGTTGCACTGCTTTACAGCAATCAAATATACAAAATATTTAAGTATTTCAGAAAGAAGGTATTTGAGGATTTGAAATTAAAGTTGAAGATCATCACACACTGTTAGAAAACAGTTTGTCACCAGTCCAAAGTATATTTAAATAACTGGAGTGTTATATGCTGAGCAGCAGTATAATTCCCATTCCTGCCTTATGCCTGCAGGCTCTTCAGAGAGCAGGCAGACTTGAGACCAAGATCAGCAAATTTTATTTGAAGTTTTGAAACTCCTTCAGTTGACGTGCTTATTTTGTTACTTCACATTTGTTCATTTGTAAACATCAGATTGTCAAGGTACTCTTATCTGCAAATCTGAAAAGGTATGGCTCCAGAATGAACTCTGTCCTTTTCTTCTTAGTAAGTATATAAATATAAATCAAGTGTCATAGTATCTGTAGTGATATTTACTTACTCAGGAATCAGGACTGGTGGCTTGAAGGAGAAATTAATTTCAGATCTGCTAATTGTTTCAGCAGTAGTGGAAAATTGCTTAAAAGTTACGACAGTCTTAAAAGGACTGTATCAACAAAAAGGTAATCACATAAATGTAAAGCATGTTTGAAATATATTAAATTTAAACTAATACATTAAACTGTATCCAAGAATTATATTGCCAGTAGAACCTAGTAAGAATGGAGGTGGTAGTTTTTACACCATTTGCAGTTCTTAAAAGATTTGGAGCCCTAGCCCTGCTGGAGTGCTTTCTCCAAATCAAGGCTACCAAAGGTGCACAATTACTGTCATCAGGATCCTGTCCCAAGAAAGAGCATCCAGTCTTGTAGTGGTGAGAAATGATAAGAATGCTTCTGTGTATCAGGAATCAAGATAGCGATCTAGTAAGGAACACTCTTAAAGATTTCTGAGACTTTCAAGAACAAATTAAAGGAGCATTTCTTTATGTGAAGATGCTGATGTCATTATTTCCGGTCTTGCATTATCTCAGTAAACTGGTACCTACTTTCTATTTCCGTCATGTCCTCACTCACCAATAACATCTGAGAAGGCTGAAATACAAAGACTTTAGTCTCTGTATTTCATCTCAGCTTAAATAATTAACATGTAATAACACCTTATAAACCATATTTCTTACTTGCCCTGTTTGCAGCTCCAAATATAAGCAGCAGAAACATTACAGAAATAAAATGTTCATAGATGAATAGGTGACCAAAGTCAGTGATGAGAGTTTCTTTCTCCAAAGAAACACCATCTAGCCTCCCTAAGTTAAGCCATATGAACTTGTAGTTTTGAACAGCAGCAGCATAACACCTGAAAGAATTAGGCTGGATATCTGATATCCAGCCAACTCTGTAAGGCGGCTCTGAGATAAGCAGATTTTTGGGAGAGCACTGACAATCACTGGATGTCATCTGCAGCAGTGGCTCTCTACAGGACATCTCTGGTTGCAGGGACTTACACTTTTAAGTATGTAAATTGTGGCTGTGCTCTGTAGACCTCCAAGAAGCTTTGTGAGATCCCTTGAGTGAAATGGCTGAGGTGGCTTTTCTTGACCCTCAAGAATACCGGTCTGTAACATGAGGGAATCCTGATGTGCTCTCTTCTGACTAGGGAAACTATAAAACTTTCATTTTTAAAATAAAACATTTGCCAAAATGCTTTCCTGGATCTAAATTTAATTCCGGCTGATAAAGGAACATCACAAAAAATTTTCTTATAGACTATGGCATGATGTTTGAGAGGAGAGGTGCAGTATTATATCTCACAACATTTAAAACTAAAACAAACAAAGCGTAGCGGCAGGTTCAATGGACAACAGGATTATATTATGAGGGAGTTAGATCAACTGATCTAATAGGTCTGCTCCATCTGTAATTCTTGTTTTGGTGATCTCCCTTCTTGCCAGACTGTTATCCCGTATTTCAGCACCTCAATTCTTACCAATTTGCTCTCAGACAAAAAGAAAATGCTAACTAAAGCTCACTAGGCATGTAGCTCTGGTGAGCATGATAATGTTTTTAAGAGAAAATTACCCTCAAGTGCTAGAATTTCATATGTCCAAGTACCTTAATTAGCCTTGAGAGGTTCCAAGGAAAAGCATTGAAAGGCTTTCCATATCTACACAAACATGACATTTCGTGATACAATTTTAAATATATAATTTTCAGATACCAAGTATAAAAATTACTTCTTCCATAATCTTCATGACAATAAATTTCTGGAGAGATACCAAAACCAGTAAATCAAATGAGCAAATAGTCTTTTAGGAGAGACACAAGTGATCTTTGGTGAAGTATTTATGAATGATTTTGACTGAGGAGAACAATATTTTTTAAGTTTTGAAGAAACATACAGGCATCGTTCTGAAGAGCAAAGACAGTCTTTCAGAGTAAGCCCACATCGAGAAAACTGTGGGGCTGTCACATCAACGGGTCTTAACAACAAAAATAAGATTTTACTACCTATTTCGCAGACAAAGAAAAATATGCAACTGACACTGTGTGAGCCATGCATTTCTCTTTATTTTATGCATAGATTTTTATTATCAGTGATGATACACATGATGGCAGGAATCCAGCGTCGCATTTGAAACCCTAAACAAGTATGTGGCAGACTCATTAAGTACAGAAATGTTTTTCATGGTTTTTATTTTTTATTATTGTGTGCATTCAGTATGGGAATAAATTTAAGAAAAAAAGGAAGAAGTTCCACGATATGAAATAGAATTGCTATATTCCTTTCCAAACTTCCCTTGTGCTTCAAACTTCTAATAAACATTAAAAAGATGCGCCTTTTTATTCCATGCAGTTATATTTGACCTATAACAATGCTTAACCTGATGGATGCTATTTCAGCCTTCTCTGTTGGCTGAATGTATTAGCAAGATGTGTTAGCAATTCATCATGTAAATCCCTGCATAAATAGCCAAAGTGCAAGTATAGAGGCTGGTTAGAGGCAGCCTTTATTCTAGATCTTGAACTTTGTGAAAACTCTGTGAGTTACTTACGCATTTTTGTTTTGCATGACGAACAGATTTGTTTATTTGCCTGATGTTTCTAGTTTTGATGAAGTTTATAATTTTTTTTTTATATTTGCTGAATGTAAGTCAAGAGTAATTAATTCAGGTTTTCTTTCTAAATGGAAAAATCTTTCTCATTGACATTCTGATAGCAAAAATTAGCATGGAGTTTTTCTAATGTCATCACACTATGTAATGTGGTTAGTACCAGCCGTATGTTAAATATAAAAAGTGTAAGTTCATGCCATCAGGTCAACCTTTGAAGCCTCCGCATTTTGGATTTCACAGTGGAATAAAATAGTAGCCACTGCAAGCCCTGCTTAAATACAGTATGAGCAAACAACAGGTGTGCTAGATAATTGTTTTCTCATCATGGTGCATATTTCACACTCCATAACTCCCCAATGAAATACCAAAAGAATGCATAAAATTAAATGATTCAAAGATTGAAGATTTAGAGGTCTTCTTCTTGTTCTGGTAAAGTGTGAATCTATTGAAATTCTAAAGCAGTATAGAAATATAGCCATTATTATTACAGATGTGTCATTTTCTTCTTATTGCAGTAATAGAGCTAAGTATGTAGTTCATTTTGTTTTCTTAAGACTTTGAAACTTAAATGAAGGATAACTATGCAAAAGTGTGTGCATATGAAACAAATAACAATAAAGGATTAATTTCATCTGTTATTATACTCCATACATATAAAACTTCATTTATATTTTACTTTATAACTGTGGTTTGTTACTATTATTTAAGTGGAGTGGCACTTTGCAGACATGAAGCAATATGGAATTATGGCCGTTCTGCTTAAAAGTAGGTGTGCCAATAAGTACTCTACTTGGTAACATTTAGGCTGTTTGGACTATATTAGGTCAATGTAATTTGCTAGTAATTTTAAATTATACCTTCAATCGAATTAATCAAACTACCATTATGCTAAGTGGTTTTTAGCACATAAGACTACTCAATAGGTATTTTCTGTTGCCATCTGTTATGAAAAAAATAGTTTTACTGTGATAAACTTTGTATGTTTTGTATACTCTTACGCATACTGTGCATAGAAGAAAGGAGTGGTAATTAGAATAAAATCTTATTCATAATGAATCATAAAACACCTACTGAAACAACCCCATCTTTTAGTATTGAATTTTACTAATGTTCTCCTTTGTTTCCCAAATGACCTATCTTCTTTAATGATGGTTTAGATACTGGTAAGATTCAAATCCTCATCCAAAGGCCATGACACTATTGACTGACTCTCTGTTGACTTCGCTGAGAATGTGAAATACTGTATTGCAAGATAAAATCAGCACATAGATGCTCAGTGAAACTGAAGAGTCCATTAGTGCCTTAACTCTTAAATTACCATCTGGGTATGTCTCTTGATAAGGACAAGCTAAAAGGAAAAGTTACCTTTGTCATTAAATCTTTAACAATGTGATATTGACAGACTTGAGTCTTTCTGTATTTTTAGCATTTTTAGATTGAATTCCTGCTCATTTCTTCCTCTGGATGTGAGCAGGCCGTGTTTCATTAGTCACTAACGGATGTCTGGGTGCAGGGAGGAGCAGTGATTTGTCTGTGTCCTGTGTGCATTACAAGGGCATCTTCAACATTATGAATTAAACTCCATCTTACTGCATTAAAAGTACGGAAACCAGACTGCCAAAGTAATGGCATCTTGAATTAATATCAGTACTTTAAAAATCTCAAATATACACCCAGTCTTCAGTTCATCTTCCTGGTATACAGTTTCAGAGATTAACTGCTTCATTTTGTAGTGTTTTGATTCTAAATTTTTATATTCAGTCATGTTTTAAAAGCAGAAGTACTCCATCCATTTTTTCTTTACGTTTCCTATTGCTTACTCTTTTTTTTTTTTTTTTTCTCTAAAAGAAGCCTTGTGTACTTTTCATATACAGTAGAGACAGACACAGACACAGGTCTAGGTACAATTACAGATTTTAGATACTGCAAGTGTGAACATGAATTAGAGATTAGCACTGTATTTCAGAGGCTTGCTTAAATTTATTCCACTAAATGGTCTTTAGGAGATCTTGACAATAATTAAAATATGGGTACTCTCAGCTCTGTTACCAGTCTTCACCAGTTCATGGGGAAATAACAAATTCAATTAATCTTTAATTTAGGTCTTTAGGTCCCTCATGCACACGGGACCAGACTTTCAGGTGTTCAGGCATTGTGCTGAGCTCTTCTGAAAATCTGGCTACTTACTTGGTGCCAAACTGGGAGTTGACCCTTTTTGAAATTCCTATATAATACCTCCCCAAGCTCTGCTCTTATCTACTGTGAAAAAACAATCAATTCCCAAGGGCACAGATTCCTAATCAAATGTTGGCACAGCTTCTTCTGAGCACAGACAGCTGCCAAAAGGGTCTGTGGCTATCAGCCGTCTATGCTGAAGGGTAAAGCTCATGGCTGCTTCCAGCCTGGGGGCAGGCTGCCTCTGGGGAGGTACTGGCTGCAGGTGGGAGATGGGACTGTCTTTAATGTCACGGTATGCCCGGTCCTAGCACTCCCAAGGCTGGTCCAGGTCCTAAATAGTGCTTAGGGGGCACTGTACCTTCCCTTGCAAAAGCACAGTTTGGCCCAGGAACAATGACTGACATTTCTCGTTTCCCGTTTCCTGGTATTCCTCCTGGCGACAGAAATAGGAGCAAGGTACAGATGGGCCATGCCAGTCTGTATCCTCATCTTGTCCAGTGTGGTGCACCCTCCTTGTTGGTACCAGCACTGTCTCCCACTTCACCTGTGCTTCAGCCTTACTGAGATTTCTTGGCATGAATGGCCAGACTGATTGTGAGATCCTTCTGCAGTTTCTCACCACTCCAGAGCAGGTCGGTGCAATTGCAGAGTTGCGAAGCCAGGATTTGAGATGCTTATTTAGATCATCAGGTCTACAGAGTTGTACTTGGTCTTGCACACAAGCCATATGATTTTTTTATATCAGAATAAATGGTGCAGAACTTGAACTCCATTTGAGGTCAGATTTGAGACTTTCCAGAATGAAATACCACAACACAAGGACACTGTGACCCTCTAGAAGCTTTATTTCTGAAATGCAGAAGTATGGGAAGTCTATGGGACAATTCCTGACGTGGCAGAAACTCTTTTAATTTCAGGACAAGAAGAGGAGCCAATAATTCTTACCAGCTGGGAATCTGCCCACTTATTCTAAACCATACCTCAAGTAAGTGCTTTGAGGAAAAAGGATACAATAAAGTACCTTGTATCCAGGTATTCAAGAAAACCTTCTTAGAAAGCCTCTCCTTACTTGAAATTATTCTAACAAAGCCAAAAACAATGCATTAGAGTTGGAGAGAAAATATGTATGTATTAATGATAAAAGTATTTCTTGAAATCCCCCTACTTTTAAACTTCTTTCAGTCCGTCTGACATTTCAACAATATTACACCAAAAAAAAAAAAAAAAAAAAAAAAAGGTGGAGGGATGGAGAAACCTTTTAAATGCATAATACTGAGGCAAGGAAAATATGGCTTGTTCAACATTAACCTTGACAAATTCGTGCTCTTGTCATTTAAATAAATGAACCTTTCCAGTGTCTAGTTTGCTGGACCTTGGAAACAGCAGATTGTAAAAACCATGCTCATCTCTCTTAAATTATTTTTCTGAGTAAATGAATTATTTCAGTGAAATCCACATAAGGATGAATCTGCTCACTTGAATCACCTGTTCACAGCCAATGAACTTCCGTGTGAAACAGTGCTTACCCTCCTCGGTTGCCATGTATTGATCTGAAACATCTTCCCTGAGCCTTCTCTCTCCTTTTCCTCCTACAGGCAAAAGGTTAGAGTTAGATAATAGTATTAATTTTCCAGACATCTGCACATGTTTTAATAGCCTTTAGAAGGTTTGAAATGGTTTCTGTTTGACCACCACAGGGCTAAAATGCCATTAAGACTTAGATTGTAGCAATACATAACAATCATAGCCCCGTCGTTCAACCTGGCAATAAAAAAGCTAATTTATTTTATCGGAGATTTAAATTAATGTGATGAACTCCTCTCTCAACAGGAGCTGTATCACCACTCTTCAAAAATACCATGGTCCTGCATATTTTCAAAACAAGATTAAACACTTGTGTGTGTATTTGTTCTGTGTGCTTTTTGAGTGTTTGCATGTGTGTCTGTGTGTTCACATAATACTATTTACCATTCCTGAGACAATTTTGTTTTTTCTGTCATATCTTCATTCTTAGTCTCATATTTTTCTATCATCCGATTTG
>NW_010130717.1:40432-75485 GCF_000699245.1 Pterocles gutturalis | reverse complement strand
AGATCCAAGGCAGTCTCCAGTGTTAGCCTTTTTTTTTTTTTTTAACACCCTGAGAACTGGAATTTTCTTGTGGGCAAAAATTATTTCTAGTTAGGTAAATTGAGTTCAAAATAGCATTTAAAATAGACATATGCAGTTAATAAGGATATTTTTGAAAATCTGTGAGAGAAATATTTAGAGCTCAGAGAGCTTTAATTTCCAGCTATATGCTAGAGGAAAGCTTCAGCTTATCCCATTATAAAGTGATAAAGCAGCATTTGATGGCAGCAGCTTCTGTGATAAAATGATCATGGCAGCACTGAGAACGAATCTAATAAGGGAATTGATCTGTAGATTCCAATTCTGTAAGAGCCAACATCGATCAACATAAATGTCAATAACAAGATCGTACTGAGGTCTGCCTAATTCCTTTAGATGATTTTGGGGCATAGTCAGAAAGCAAATGTAAAAATTAATTTTAAACTAGGAATCACAAAGACAAAGACCAAAATTATGTTGTGCTAGCAGGAATATCACTGACTGTCGTACTATCAACAATTTAGCAGCATGTTGAAATTAGTGAGTAGCACTTAATCAGATAATGATTGATAGTGCAGTGCCTGTTGTATAAGCGATGCTGAAACATCAGTACTTTTCATTTTGTTTTCATGTGAAAGCATTCCTTAAACGGAGTGAAATAATAAAACGCAGCCCATCTTTTTACTGCTGAAGAATACATACTATGTGTAGGGCATGCCATAAAAGACTAATGGCATAGTTCTTCCTTGTCACAGGAGTTCAGTGTAAAGTTGTTTCCTAGACTGATTCTGACCATGCTGAACTGTTAAGGAAAACTGGGTTTGTTGGTGAGCAGTGTAACAAGGGAAGGTGTCAGGATGTGCAGGATTCTGCCTTTCACTCTGATGTTCCCAGACTTCATAGTGATGTTGGCACTGATTTAGCAAAGTGAAATTAACATATTAATTAGTATTAGATCAGTAGAAAGGTATTTACAAAAAAGCTTTTACTGTTTTGCATCAAATTAATGAGAAACAAAATACAAATATGTACTTAATAAGAGGATCAACTTCTACAATACTGTTCTCACAAAACTGCTGTTTTACCATACTCCAAGGAGTCTTCCACAAGCCAGCTCATTGAAAACATTTATTTCATTAATTATTTACATTCTGACTAGCTGATTACCGGGTCATTGATGTAAACTGTTGACTTTACGGTAATTACACACCACAGGGAACTTCATACGTACATTTTCCTAAGAAATTAAATTAGCTCATTTTATTATTACTGCAATATTTACAGGCTCTGACTGTAGTGCTATTAAAATGAGAACTAACACTTTGGAGTCTCAGAGCTTGAAAACACTGATAGATTTATAAAAAGAAAACTAGGATCAAAGGGGATTACTTTGTGTCTTTCAATGTAACTTTTATTTAAAGCAGTTTATAAAAATTAATAAAACTAAGGGATTTGGAACAGGAGTAATTTTAGGCTTACATTAATGTTGTCAACTCTCTGAAGAATACAGAAAGATTAAGTCATTTTTTGTTTATGCATCAAATATCTGCTTAATACCTCACCCTAGGATATAAGTTTCCAACCTTCTGAGTTACTTTGCAGTCTTATTCACTGCTTTTTACCATCTCTGGATGGCTTGATAATATTGGAGAGCAGCAAGCCTGGAAAATCTGAAGCAGATGCGAGTGAAACCTTTGTCTTATTTTTTGTGCTGGGTTTGTCTTGTTAACAGGATTTTCTGATGTACTTTTTGCACCCTAATCTTCCATACAAATGTTGGTAATATCATACCCTTGTAGTTTGTCTTGGATGTTGTCAGTCAAGTCTCAGTAAACTCGCCTGGAGGATTTACCAGCAAAACTGACAAACCACTGTTAATACTGGGTTTGAATTTAAAGTCTGGCATCTTCTGTGTCACCAGGCTTCTAGGTTTTTTAGCAAAGTCAACCTAGTAGGAGGGAAAAACAACAAAAAAAAAAAAGGAAAAGATCAAATTAGAACTTTAATGGAAGTATTTTTATTAGATTAATGGAAAATTGAAATCCACTTGACTTGAAACTTCTGGAATATCTGGAAACTTCCCTTTTTTGTACTAAGAACTGATTTAGCTTACTGAAATGTATTGTACAGTTAATCCTTTCATATTTATTTTGTGTATAACTCTTCCCCCTGTTACCACTGTGTAATACTGCAAGTTTGTGATTGTTTCCTGTGTTTTACACAGCTGTCTCTGTACTGTATAAGGGTCTCTGACTGCCTGCTCATAGCACTCTAAGAGTTATCCTGGGGTTCACTGACTGTGTATCAACCCCCTCCTCCCACCAAAAATAAATCCAACCAGCTGTAGTGGTGAGTCTCCTGCAATACAGCTGCTTAGAACACTAGCAGCAACATATAAGGCAAAGTAAATTTCATTAACCTGCCATTCAGGCCTTAAGAAAGAACAGGATATTAAATATGAAGGACAACATGCATGTTTGTATAAATACAATGCGGTATAAGACTTCTGAGTTGCTTTGGCTGTTCCAGACTGAGCTGTGTAACATTTTGTGTTACACTCTTTTGCTAAATATAAAGTGTCTTCATTAACAGCTTGGTCTGTTGGAAATGGTGCCTGTAGCAAAAGGAAATAAAAAATTAGCTTAGTGTGATGCATGAGCTTTAAAATCAGAAGTTACTTGTTCCTGCCTGCACAGAGGTGTGTTAATAGCTTCTAGAGGTCTAAGAAGTGATGAGCATATAATTGTTTCGGGTAAGGGAGGAGTATGTTAAACAGTCAAAGCTTGTTAGTTTCTCACTCCAATTTTAGCCCCGATCCTGTACGTGGTTAAACGTGGCCCAGCGGTAGGAGAAGTGTTACTTGACAACTTGACTGCATATCACGAGTCCTCCTAGATGTTTCCTGTGACTAACTGCTGTTACCTGTATTGCAGAGCTTCACTCACTTTTTCCAGGGGATGTTCTGCAGCAAAAGGATAGGTCCAGAAGAGAGCTGTGGTGAACCTCTATTTGCTCCTATGCTGTGCTGATAGTTTTGCCATTTTCTTTTCCCCAGCTGCTTGATGCAAAATTATGGTGCTTAAGGAAAGGCACAGGTACAGACTGATTGGTCATGGTTGCTGTATGTACAAGTGAAAATATGAGTCTAAATATTTGTTGCAATAGTCGTATAGTCAATCCTGTATGTTTCACTTGTAAACATGTAACAAATATTATAAACAAAAGATACAAATCCAGAAAAATTGTTGAGCTGTCATGTTTCTACCAGTGAAAGTGAACGTGGACTCAGAATGCTACTCTCATGCTGTGTCCTGGGTTAAGCTGACAGCAAGAAGAGTTAGTATCTGAACCTAGTGTTTCTTCCTTTGAAAATGCTGAGCTTTTTTTTTCCCCCTGGGAAAAACAGTTGTGTTCTTATTTCCTCATCCTCTGAAGCTTGGTCTCTTCTTAATGTATTTGTGAAAGTCTAGAGAGACGTAGTCCTATATGGATGTTCCTGTGTAGTTTATAAGATGCAGCCATGTTTTATTCCCAGAACTAGCACATAAAAATCACATTGTTAACTGTTTACTTCTGGGCAGAAATACAAGAATATGATTGTGCACAGGGGACCTTATTTCGTGTAAAGGCACTGCTGAAAAGTGGTAAAAAGGACAGGCATGCTTCTTAAAGACACACTGTATTCTGCAGCTGAACCACCATAATACCAGACTTCATGTTAGTCTAAAATGTTTAAAAGAAATATCCACAGTAAGAAATAACTTCACGCTGTTAGGATAAATTATGATTGCAAATTGTTAGAGAATAAGAAGGAAAAAAGCACACCTGTTTCCACAATGAAATGTCCTAAAGAATATAGGTACAAAAAGGAATCTGGGATGGTATATACCATGCACAAGAACTCTACTGGGAAGCTACCTTTCTTCACATGCAGTAAGCAGCTGGAAGGATGAAGGCAAGTTCCTAACCAAGCTGGTTAACTAGTGGAAAGTGCTCAGCATGACAATTGCAATTGCCATTATAAACTGTGAAACTGGAAAGAATAATTTTCTTTTACTACAAAGTTAAAAAGTGTTGGCCATGAAGTTCTGTTTATAGGAGGTGATTAGTAGAAAAGTAGGACGTAATTGTGAATTTTCTATTAAATATATAACTTCCAAGAGCTGAAAAAATTATTATAATTTTATTTTAATGACATCAATTATGTACAATAAAGCATCAGGCATTGCTGTATATGCACAGTGTAGAATTGTAAGTACATTTCCTATGTTAGTGATTATTGGAATTAAATAAAATGGAAGCATCTTTTTGCAGCTTTCACTTTTGCTTCATGTTTAGTTGTTTTCTGTTGACAATCACTTGTTCTGCTTTCTTTAGAAAGCACAATTACCATATGTCAAAAGCATATGTATTACAAACTCTGATTTGTCTAAAGGCAAAATCTATTTCTACTTTCAGAGGTTTTATTATTTTTTCCTTTTACTTAACTTTCTCCTTTATTTCAGAGTATTTAGTGTATGAGAATTTCACACTTCATGCTTTGAATAGTGCGTATTCCCACTCTGGGTAACTTCTGATGGAATACGTGAAGGATGTTCTCTCATCTCCAGCTGAACATCCTCTCTGCAATGTATCTAAAGACTAAAAAAATCAAGATTTATTTTCATGACAGATTATATTACTGCATAAACTGATACTACGTAAATTGCATAACTTATCATGTTTTTTTTCTTTGGTCTGCTGTCTTCTATGGTGTAATGGAAATGTAGTATAGAGTACTATTTCTGTAAGACCTTTGAAACTAAAACTTGTCCTACATGTGATTAATTCATAGCTGCACTCTGCTTTGGATGCATTTAGATGTCAAAGATAAACAAGGGAACAGGAAGAGTGAGACAGGTTAGATGATTATGAAAAAAAGTCAACTAGAAACAGCTCTTGTCTTTCATGAGCCTCTGTCACACCCATAAAGAGATCACCATGTCGGCACTCCCTTGTGTTGCACATTTTTTTGCACATTTTTTGTAGCATTGCTAAGACTTAACTCATTTAGTACAACCGGGGTAGAACTGGAGCGGTGGTGTTGCTGTCTGTGGACTTGAGGGGCAATCTTTGTGCAGAGAATGATTAGAAATGAGTGGTGTGAAGGCTGCAGAAAAGGTATTCCCTGCCAGTCCAGTGACAACGGTCGGGTTCGATGGGAGAGCAGCCCAGAGTATGCCTCTTCAGGTTTGTGATGCCCCAGATAACAGCAGAGATGGGAGGAGGCCACGTGCACCAAACAACTATTTACAGCTCTGGCACGAAGCACCACGATGAAAATGCCTCCTTAGAACCTAGAGAGAGAATTTCTTTCTTGTGAATGATCGACTTTGGCTCATGTGAGAAAAGCAAAGCCAATTGATTTAATGGCAATTAACTCATCCAATATTGGAGATCCGTGTGCAGTTTGGCATAATTCACTGAAAATTGTTCTGGCAATGCTACAGGCCATTAGGCGTTTCAAAAAGGAGGTGGGAACTGATAGATATTCTGCACAGATACAGTCAAGAGGCACAATAGTTAGGGGAGTCTCTCTGTAATATTGCCTCATGCCAGCAGGTAGTAGCCTTCTTTTATCTTCCTAGAAAGCCTTAATAAGGATGCTGCTGGGGGGAGGGGGAGCTGGCCTGCTATTTGATGGATTGGTTATCTGCCTGCCAGATAATTGTATTTCCTATTGCACTTGATATAATAGGTTTCCACTTAAATTATCAATTACTTTGTTTTTATTTTTTATGTGGGTTATGGGAGTTAATCTTGTCATTGAGCCACAAAGGGCACAGCCTTTTCTGCATCAGCATCGCAGGTGAAGGAGGAGCTTTGCTGCTGCTGATCACAGGCAGCCACAGATGGGCCCTTGCTGCTCTGCCCTGGCCTCTGAACCTCTCACACACACTTTCTGTAGAGACTTGGGTCCAGTCTAGCTAAGATGCTGTGAACTTTTTAATCCACACCTGCCCAGCAGTACTCAGTACAGGGTAATTCCCAAGCAAGTTGGGATGTATGCACTTCCATCAGGGTTTTCTGTTCCGCAACCCAGTGCTCCTGATAGTTTCCTGTGTTCAGAAGGGCCCAGACCTTCCCCACTATGTACAAATATTGCCCAGTTTCCCCTTATCATTATACAGAGTGCCAACAAATGAAGAAGGTAACTTGGATTTATAGTTGTGACTCTTCAGTTTCACATTTAAGTATTCATTTAAACTGATGTGATCTTTTCTGTGGGAGTCATTCGGTGCTGTGGTCTACCTTTTGTTGCACTGCATAATGATAGCAACAACAGTGATTTTAATATTGTACAATTTTCAAGGCAGCAGTAACTCCTTGATCTAGTTATGCTACTGTCATCTGAAAATAACCATAAAGGACATAGTACATTTTGCATATCTGAGAAGAAATCAGAATCAAGATACATAGTTAGCACAATCTGTCACTTGATTTTAAATGGATCATTAATGAGGTTTTTTTAACAAATAGTAGAGTTTTTCCTATTTTTTGAATTAGAAAATGGAGAAGGAAGAAGAAAAAAGAAATGAAAGAAAAACAGTTTTCATATAATTTTTCTTTTGTAATTGGATGACTTGCTTCACTGCTGTGAGACTATATTTAATTAACGATCTCAGACTCTGTTATGCTGTTTGTTAATACTAGTCATTGTGCTGGCCGTGTGTCTGTTAGCTTATTTGCATATGTGTGTGGGGGAATATTCCAAATGTGATGATCTTTTGTTTGATACAGAAATATAATCACATTCTACATCTTGAGAATACACGTTCCTTCTTTGTTAATCATTTTAGTCTGCTGAATCACCTTTGTTATTGTAGTTTTATAGAGTCATAAAGTATAATGCTGGCAAAGATGATTCGAAGACAGCATGACCCCTGTGCAGGTCAGCCCTTCTGGCCACTGAGCCAGTGTGGAGGGACCCCCGTTTACAGCATGCTCTGTTGGGCTACATCTTATCACTGGCCAAACTGTTTCTGTTTTCTGCCTGTTCCAATTGGTCTGATCTCTGCTTTTATGTCTGATATGGACAATAACAGCAGCACACTAAATTCCATTGGATGACATTATACGGGTACATTTAGTTTCCCTTATTGAGATGCGTATATGTTCCCATTTAAGTAATGTAAAATTTAAATTGCCTTATTGGAAAAATGGGAAGGCAGTCTTACAGCTGTAAAACTCCTGTAGCAGTATTTCTAGGATACTTTTTTCTGGGAAAATATATGTTCAAGTGTAAATGTTCATCCATCTCAGATGTCCCCAGTCATCATCTCCAGTGCACAGATCTGGCTATAGTAACTTCCACTGAAATATTTCTGGAAGCAAAAATGACGTAGAGAAAGTAATTAATTCCTCTGCAGAGTGAGTATACCACTTGTTTGTAACATCAGTGACTCCTGCCTGTGAAAATAGAGGAATTTTCTGGTGATTAAATGATGCAGTTGTAATTATTGTCAAGAATAACACGTGTAATAAGACAGTAAATCTGAGAGTTTGAGAAGCTGGAGCTTAAATCTTGAACAAACACCTAACAGTAACTCTAGCAATAACACTTTAAACCTGCACGCTAACTAGGTGATAGGCATCACTGATGTTAAAAAACACATATCCTGGATGTCGTTAATGTTTATAATGAAAAGTATATTGGATACTGAGTGCCTGTAACATTTTAATCTCTTCAGAAATATATAGTACAAAATATGTTTATACAGAACATTGATCGTTGAAAATATTTTCCATAGTCTGTCTGCAACATATAGTACCTCCTGAAGAGACCTGGATGAATATGTAACTCTTGAGAAATTACTCCCAAATTTATAATTAGTAGCTTTAGAAAAAAATTAGTAGCTTTAGAATAAAATTGCTAGATTGTCTGGAGTAGATGCGTGAAGCATAGTATGCAGAATAACAGAGGCTATAGGAATTGCTGCCTGCTTTGTTCTCTAGCAGATGAATTTCTGCAGTGGGTCCAGCAGAGTGCCTGGGGAGAGGCTGGGCATAAGATACTGCATGACGGACATTTCAGGGCTCTGCAAAGAACTGTCTTCCTATTACTACTGCTTCACAGTGTGAAAGGGCTGTTGTGGCTACAGATTCTTTGACCAGGCTTTCTGGATGGACAGGGTTATGGGCCACTCATGCAGCCGCGACAAGTCTCCATGGTGCATCCTTCACAGGGTCGCCCTGGCAAAGCACCCTGGCAGGGTCTGCACCGTTTGTTCCTCCAAGCTGAGTGCCCTGGTCCTGAGGATGGGGTAGATGTGGTCTCTCAGATTGCAAGCCTGGAGAATTAATGAAAAAAAAATGAAAAGAGCCTGATCCAAAGTCCTTTTGTTGGAGGGGGGTTTTTTTAAGTCCTTTTTCATTTATTTCAGTGGACTGTGAGTCAGATCCATGCTGCCTGTTACATGATATGTTGGTCCAATGACTGACAAGACTGCAGATATTTCTTCTTTTGAAGTCATCGGACAAGGCATTCACATAAATCATGGATTTTATTGAAACTGCAATTAAAACAAATCAGGCTTAATGCACACTGAAAGCCTTAGTAATTAGTATACAGGTGAACACAGAGGAAAAGGCACAAGCTTAGCCATTCTTCCAAGCAAAACTGAAAAAAAGAACTCTCTATATAATCGAACAGCATGTGAATATTAATGCACAAAATCCTCTGAGTCCCTAGTTCCCTGATGCAATTATTTTCTATTCACATTAATTGTTCCTAGCAGATGACATTAATGACTTTGAGTTAAAATGTGTGGAAAGGAGGCCTTCAGCCGATCAATGCTGTTTAAAAATAGGGTCACTTCTGCAATCATTCACGCAAGGTGTAACAGCTCCTAAATAAAACAACATTAACGTGTTGATTGATTTATAAATGTTAATTCTGTAGTTCATTTTTACGCTCTTTTTCCTGAAACCCTTCAAACCCTGTGGATAATGGTGGGACTCGTTCATTTGTCATTGGTGCATGTGAAGTAATGATAAGTTGCAAAACAGTGACTAGAAGAAAAAGTAGAGTTTGTTTTGGATGAAGAATGATGTGTCTGCAGACAGGAACTCTTGGACAAAGTAAGCACAAACAGCAACATTTCAAATTAGGACAATTCCTCTTTCACCTCAGGGTCTTCATTTCCCTTGAAATTTAACAGCAGTTTGGAATTTTAAAAATGCTGATCTGGCTGCGTATTTGACAAATGCTTATGCTTTGCTCATTCCCTTCTGCCCCCCAGAAACTCCATTCACGCATCTTAGACCTCTCCTCTGGGGATTTGCTTTCAGAAGTAGAACAAAACAGAAGCCTGATGCAATCTCGAACTGCTGATGCTCAGATTCACGTGAGTTTTTTGTGCTGTCCTTGTACCCCTCATTGGGAACCCTGCTTTTCGCCTCTGAAGTTAGGGATGAGCCGTAAAGCTGATCTCTGAATTGAAACACTGTTGAGGCAGATAACAATACTTCTTCTTCCTTCTATTCTCTGAAATTCAATATTGTGTCCTCAGTTGATATAGCGAGCAGATAGTGTCACTGTACAAAAAAGCGTAAATCTTAGCAATGTCCCCAAGATACCTTTTTGGGTATTGATTACATCTCAGAATCTCTGAGAAATGGTCAAGGAGCTTTTTATTAAAGACCATGCACCATATTATTCATCCTACTTTTATGATATATTATGTATGAACTTTTAAAAATTCATGGGCTCTGCCTATTTTATTTTTTTTTCAGATGAGGTTAGCTTTGTGCTTATTTGGCAAAGCGTTAGCCAGTGTGGCTTTCATGTCAAAGAGAAAAGTAGCTTAAAAAACAAAAGTCACGTAAAGACAGAGGGAAACAAAGAGGACAAGAACAGAACACTGAACCTGTGTATGCCTTTGATCTTGAAGTATAGTAGTGTCATCAAAACTGTAATCTCCTTTGTAATACATTCTGTAATGAAAAGGCATTGTTTCAAAGGTTCACAAAAATCCTAACGACCCTTAGCATTGTATGTAATTAAGCCTTCAGGTTAGGTTTTTCTAATATAGAGTTCTGTGTCTTTAATAGTCTGATTCTTGCAATTTTCTGTCATTTCTAGTGAAAAATATGTATTTAAATTGTAGTACTACATTCAGGTCTTTTTACTCTAATTTTGTTAAAGGTAATGACTTAAGAGTCATGATTACAAAAAGTTAAAATTTCACTATGTCAGTGAATAGACCCATATGCAAGTTAAATATATTTAATTAATGCATCATAAACATACTATTCAAAGTACTTTCTTGGATAATTTAGGGAATAAAGGCAAATTGCAGGAGAAAAAATTCTACTCTCTCTGTAGTGATCTAAATGCAATCTAGAAATCGGGTAGATATCTTAATTCAGAATCTGTAATGGCATGATATTTTTGGCACATTTTCGCATCTCTTAAACGCTAAAGATGATTACAGTAGTATACTGTTCTTTTGCTTTGCTTTTACATCTCTGTTTTTCCCATCGCTAAAACTGTAGGACCAAATGCCTTTCTCCTTTCTTGAGGTGCAAAGGAAGCAAAGTGAGGGGATGGAAAGGCTCTTGGGCTAGCTGAAGATGACAGGAAGGGGAGGCAGTACTTGTCACTGTGCTGTGATCTCCTCTTTTCTCCTACAGGAGATTCTTATAGGAAAGGATTTTACAAGCATCCTTCCCTTAAACACTATGATGACTGGGACATAGCCTAGTATAAAGGGCAGAAATTTGACATGACATGTTTTCCCAGTGCCACAGCTGAAAGGCAGCAAAATAGCCAGAACAAGCAGATGCTGCCATTGGCCTCTGTACAGTCAGCCTTGCAGGGAATGACACTCTCGTAGCTGAGGAAGTTGATGAGAGAGGGTCTCCCATGGGAACCACAATGTCAGAAATAAAGAGTAATTTGTCTCAACAAAGCGAGAAAGTCTGTTTCAGAGCCAAAAACACAGGCGTCAGCTTGCCTCTGATGCTGAAAGATGTATTCTTCCCAGGGACAGTGGATTTAAAGGCTATTCCTCCTGCATCCATTTGACTTCTTAGAACATGTACCAATAACTCCCAGAAGTGAAATGTGCTCTTGCTACCTCTAAATGATTTTCCCATTCATAGGTTTTGCCTGTGACAGAGAATAATGATTTGCCCTGTAGTTACGTTTGTCAAAAACAGAACATTATTATGTCAGTTGAGCAATGAACAGCTGTACTGATGAACTCTTCAGCAGTAAAAATTCTGCTCTGACCCATTTAACTGAAAAAAGGTTCAACCCTAGTAGTAATAAATGGGAGGACATGGGGGAATAAATGGAAGAAATTAGCAGATGTCCAACAAACACATCAGTGTATGAGAAGTGCCTACAAACTGAGCATTTTTTCAGAGATTTGCATGAAGAAGCTGTGTCTGCTGCGTATATAGTTATGATAATTGTCTTGTGGATTCTGTAACTTTAGATTTCCTGTGTCTGAATATAAAGGTAAAATTTTCATCTAAGCTAAATTAGTTTGGGCTATATCTACATACAAAAATCAGTAAATATTGGTTGAGCTTGCACAATTACATTCTGCCTTAATGAAATCCAAAGCAAAGTTTTGTGACAAAGTCATGTCACTCTGTCTGGGGTTCTTGGTAATTAAAAAGATGTCTAATTCTGTAAGGAAACTGGAGAATAGCATAACAGAATGGTGCAGGCACTTAACATTAGAGAAGCTCTAACACTGTTAGGCAAAAGAGTATTAGTTTGAAAACAAATTAAAGGCATCCTAGATGCTCCTACAGAGGTTTAATATTTTACCTAAAGTGCTATCTACTCTTCATTACTCTCTTCCTCAAAGCTGGCACTTAGTCACAGTCAGCTGAAATTGCATTTGGAGAGGGGCGATAACTGCACAAGTACTAAAGGCAGCCATAAAGTGTCAATAAATTGCATAAGCAAGAGGCTTCAGCTGTCTGCAAGCGACACAAAGATGGATTGTCCTACGTCAGAGAGTTTCTTAGACAAAGCTTTGAACTAGATAGGAAACCAAAATTAGACTGTAATGGAGAGATTTCATTCTCAGTGGACATTCTGGTTGGGATACTAAATTAATTTACCTTGTCCAGGGTGTACAGCCTCATCTGTTACATTGTAGGGCTATAATGCAGTTGTCAAGATGTACTTGTATTCTTATAACTTTGTTTTCTGTGTCTTACTGGAGCACCCTGCTTATGTACAAAGCATAATTCAGATAGACTCGAGAATAATCTTTAGCAAAAGAAGATCAGAATACTGGTCAAGAATAAAGAATAAAATATGGAGGATTGTGGATTTTCCACCTCACAAATGAAAATGTTAGCGATTTTAAATTTAGTTCTCTGTACTAAATTCACCAAATGCTAGCAGCGTAATAGAGAGGTGTTAAGGATCTTACTTGTTTTTTCTTTGTCCTTTTTAATCAGAGGAAACTTAAATGATCTTTTTCCAGCCATAATATATTTCTATTTCTTCTCATAATTTAGGAATGCCAGCAGAATGTGAAATCCAGTATACCTGTCTTGAAATGCCAGAGTCAATTAAATGTGACAGGTCCTAGCCGCCTTTATCCCCGGAGCAGCTGCAGTAGCAGTGAACTCTCCCTCTCAAGTGCTTGCAGTGAATATTCCAGTGGTTCCTCCTATACTTGGAATGATGGGAAGACATGCAGCAAAAGGGTAAATCAAATTAATTTTCTTCATTTATTAGCTTAAGTTAATCTGAAACAAGATTAGTTGAAAAGCTGCCTATTTCAGAATTTTTGTCTCACTTTCTCCTCTCTTTTGTATTTAAAACAGTTGTCACTAAACTCAGTAAGTTCTTTCCCCCATGTCTCCCTCCCTCTTACTCTCCCCCCTTCTAATTTTTTGGAACAATTCCTTTATAACTCCAATTTGCTCACAGTTTCCTCATTTATTCTGACTTCTATTCTGTCTTTCACAATCCAAATTGTTCTTCTTTATCTTAATCCTTCCATTCATATTGTTCTTCCTACAGGTTTTAAATGCACTACAGCCTTCACACCACTCTGAAATCCTTTAATAAAAAAGAACATTTCTATTAATAGCAATGGATGAAATGCAAACTTCTAAATCTCTTTGCTAAAATGTTAACACTCTTTATTGACAGCATTTGTGAGTAACTGAGTTTTATTTTGTTTTAACAGTCATCCGTGAGCTGGGATAAAAGAATAAGCATTGGTTCTTCGCTCCCAAGCAACCTCTCAAGTCCTGCAGATGATCTACCTCCAACTCGTATCAAGGAAAACCATATCTTAGAAGGGCTGAAGAAATTACAGAAGCGAAAAATAATTTTTGAATCACCTTCAGTAATATCAAAATGGGGTTACAAAGATTGCATGAACTCTAATGAAGGAATATATTCCCCTGGAGTTAAGTGTGGCAGCCATAATGAACAGACTCATTGTAAGCCAATGGAAATAGGAACTGTTTGCATTGAACATAACAAAACTTTTTCTTACGATTCAGATTCACATGATGATGCAGATGATGACTCTTCATGCTTACTGTTGCTTCAGGAGGTACCAAGCAAAGACTGCAGGACCTATTGTAACAAATTAACTCACAGCATTTCTGACAGTCTCTTTGACTGGGATCCTAACAGGAAACATTTGCCAGAAAGAAGTTCTTATTTTAACTCAAAGGAGAGACCTGAAAAATTGACTAGTTTTGTCAGTGGATTTCAGGCAGAAGTGAAATCATGCACCAAAGTAAAGCTGCCTGAGTTACAGTTAAATCAAAGCCATACTAATACAGGCTGGAAGGACCTTAATTTTCAGCTTTCAGATACTGACGACAATGAAGTGTTGGATGAATTGCATATAGAAAGCAGTGATGAGAAAAGTCCATCAGATTTATTAGCAACTCCTTTTGCTGAGACGTACACAAAGACCTCTGACGTGCTCAAAGTCACAGAGAATTCTCAGTTTGTATCTACTGACAAAGAGGAAAAACAGATATCTGCTCACACAGACATTAGGCCAAAGACATGTAATTTCATTAAACAACAAAAGGTTATAAAAAAGACCTCTTCTGAAGAGTGCATTACAGTAATATTTGATGCTGAGGATGGTGAGCCTATTGAATTTAGCTCACATCAAACTGGAGTTGTCACTGTAACAAGAAATGAAATTTCAATCAAGCAGCCACAAACTAGGTCCAGTGCAGAGTATACTGAACTTATACCTCAGGGAATAACTGATTTGCAGACAGGAACCAATGCTAGAAACTACGCTGCTGTAGAAAGACCTGAAGATGAAACTGAGAAAAAAGCTCTTGAAGGTAATGCAGGGAATAAAAATACAGTTGTCCCCATGAATTGCAGTGAATCTTCATGCAGTGGAAGAGTGACACTGCAAAATGCTCCACGGCAAAAACTAGTGAAGCCAGTGTATGATGTATCATACAAGGCCCATTCAAGCTCCACTGTGCAGGCAGGAATCAGTCAAAAGCCAAACGTGACTAAAATACCCAGCAGAGGTAAATTTTCTCCACAGAAAACTGCAATGACAGAGAGCAAGGAGACACCTGTAGCTCAATCTGTGGGCCCTGAAAACCTTGAAAAATCACCTGCTCTGCCACCTGTAAAGCTTTCAAGATTCAAAAAGTCACAAAGTCCACCTCGTAATTTTGAATCAAAAGTCCCCTTCCCGGTTCCAAAGCCCCCTGCCCAACCCCTGCCTGGCTTGAAAGGTCCAGTCAGAGGTGATGTGTCAAAGAATCCAAAGAGTCAGAGACCAGCATCACCTCTGTTGCCTCAGCACCTTATAGAGCCCAGTGACTATGGAGAACCTCCAACCAGAGACTGTCATTGTGATTTAGCAACTGTAGAAGCCCGATCACCATCCCCACCTCTTCCTCCAGGCAGGTCAACATCCCTGTTGATTCGGCCTAATTATTCTCATTCACCACCTGTAGCGGTAAAGTTAGGAAGAGCTGGTCCCAGTAAAACAGCAAAAAATATATTGAAATTATCACCATTAAAAGGAACTGTGAACTCTGGCTTTCATAATCAATCTAGTCATGAAATGCAAGCAGAAAATGTATCTTCTGGGGCCAAAATTGAATTATCTTACCTTCGAGAAAATGCAGAAGAAATTATGCAAAATAAATGCATATCTCAGCAACCCTATAGTGCATGCCAAGGACTTTCCAAAGTTTCCACAAAGCAAGTCTGCCCAAAAAACCGTAATCAGCTGGGTCTCCACAGGAATCGTGAATTTTCCAACACAGATTTTCAAACAGACAGGTCCTTTTCTCTAGGTTGTCCATCATTGGAAACAACTTCTTCACAAGATGTATATTCCAGCAAAAAAGATGTTTCCAGTGACAGTGGGGTGGATCAGCCTCAAAAGATGCCAAACATTCTCCCTGCAACTCCTCAATGTCATACAACAAGCACAAGTGAGCCTTTACTGTCTCAGGTAAACAATTCCCCGTTGTCAACACTGTTTCATGGTAGTGACACTGCACATGCTGCCCAAAACTCTAATGAGAAAGGAATGAAAACCCGGCTCCCTGTAGGACTGAAATTATTTGTCAAATCTCCCCAACTTCTCCGAAAAAGCTCTACTGTACCAGGGAAGCAGGAAAAAGACAGTATAAATGCAGCTTCCAAAAGTCATGTGAGTTCAAGTAAGTACAAGCAGAATGAATCTATGAGTGTAACCACCAGAGGTGCAACGTATGCTGAAGTAACAGACTCGACATTTGATCCTGAAGTAAAAAATAATTTTACTGTGGGGCTTAGTATGGATACAGCATCATCTCATTCACATGAAAACTGCAGCTTGGTGGTAGACAGAGTAGATGGATTAGAAAACAAATTAGTTAAGAGATCTGTTTCATCTAGCAACAAGTCACACTTGAAGCCAGCTCTGGGCATGAATGGAGCAAAAGCTCGAAGTCAGAGTTTTAGCATTCATACAGGGGAAAAGCCATCTGTCCCTGTGACAGAAGGTCTCGGAAAAGTACGGACTCAGATTATTACAAACACTTCTGATAGAGGAAATTCTCTAACAAGGCAGAACTCAGCTGTGGAAGGACTTCAAATCAAGGCCATTCCTGGCTCAGCAGTGACACCAGAAACTCTTCCATGTATTCCTAAAACCACAGAAAATCCTTATTCTAGACAAGGTTCTCTTGGAAATACGAGTAGTTGCAATAGCCAGCATGGAAGCCCAAGCAAACTGCCCTTCAGATCAACTCCAAAAGTAGACTTGATTCACAACACTTCAAAATGTGACGGAAACAAACCATTTTCTCAGAAAGATGCACGCAGTCTGTCTGTCCAGAGTGAGAAAATCACAGAAAGTTTTAAACATGAAGCTGTAAGTAAAAAAAGTGTTCTGCCAGCAGAATTGGAGCTAGAAGCATCAGCTACAGTATCTTCCAAACAAACGTCATCATTTCAAAGCTTGGATGAAATAAAGTGTCCTCATAAACTGGAAGCAACAAAGTCACGAAGACAGCAAATATCTTTAAAGTTAGCAGAAGCCTCTGAGAAGGTTACTGATGTTTTGAGTTCACCAGCACTTCAACCTACAATAGAGGAGAAAGTCATGTTATGCATCCAGGAAAATGTGCAAAAGGGTCAGGGACAAGCCAAACCTCCTACTGCGGAGACTAAGCAAAAGACTGGGCCCTCTATAGCTAGTTGGTTTGGCTTTCGAAAGAGTAAGCTCCCAGCACTGAGTAGCAGGAAAACTGATGTTCCTAAAACAAAGGGAGAAAAAAAAGATGCAAAAGTTTCAGGATTTGGAATTAAGCAGGCAAAGTTAGAGAGAAGAAAAGAAAAGAAGAAGACTGATCAACACTGTGAAATAGAAAATGAAATTAACAGGAAAACAGACAATGGTGACATTTTAGCTGATGTCATGGAGAGCAGAATTATGAAACCTTCAGAAGACATGCCTGGTGAGACTGATTGTGAACAAGTCAGAGGTTCCACCACAGCTACCTACTCAGCAAAAGACAGTTTTATGAAAGAGCTTTTAAACAGGTAAAACTCTGGAACACAATCTGGGATGGGTTGTTGTATCCTGTAGCTTTACAGATGCTCAGATGCTAAGTTCAATGTATGTTCCTTTTAGTCTAAGAATGCATAGTAGCATTCTGTAGGTGCACTATCAGGACTTTAATCTCTACAGGAAAAAGCATTAGTAATGAGATGATAATTTTGTTCATATTACTTTGCTGACCAAACTGATGGTCTTTGAAACTAAAGAATGGCAAGTTACATCTGAGTTGATAGAAATTAAAACAATTCCAGAAATCAAGAATCTAGGCAGATGGTGTGTAAAGATAGAGGATAATTAGGTATATTTTTTAATGTATTCCATCTTCATGTATTGTAACCCACAAACATATATTTGATAACTAGTCAGAATTAATTACATTTTTAGCTACCACAACCTTTGGTCACAGAAGAACTTAGCAATTGCTATACTGTGTTTTCACATTTGCCCCACAGCAGGCCCAAATATAATATAAATCATTATACGTGAAAGACTAAATTGATATACTACCTGAAATTGCAAGTGACAGATTTGATCAAGGCTAGTTAGAAACATTTATCACTCAAAGGTCTAGAGACAGAAAGATACAGAGAGGTTACTTTAAACATTAAAGGAATGGAAAAGTAGAGTGATTGAAGAAGGGCAATGTAATTTATCAGAGGAATCACTCTCTACCTGCAGAGTTGATAAGAAAGCAGCTCAGCAGACAGAAAGTGGATCAAATAATGTTTCCTACAGGAGTGTGTCGAAGGGCAGCTCCCAGGGCTCCTCTCTTCATGGCAACTCTATCAGCTCACAAGGAAACCACAAGAAAAACAGCAACACAAAAGCTGATATGGAAATACAGAATCAGACCCTGGTAAGTGCTTTAGTACATGAAAACATTATTACCTTCTTTTTAACTTCTGGATGTGTTCCTTATTGCCAGTACAGACAAACAGGATAACAACTGCATATGTATGATAGAAAGATTTTGTGTAGCTAGAGAATTGTTAATTAATACAAAAGTTCACAGCTTGACTATAGGTGAGATTATGCAGCTAGTCAGGAGGATCCTACTGCTTCTGCTGGCAATTCAATTCCAGTGGAGGTATATGCACAATCATGCTATAATCATACTGTAGCAGAGTGAAATAATAGAACTGTTTTCTTCTTTTTTTTTCATTTTTCCCCTTTCGTGGAAATTGCGTGCCAGTGTTGAACATTCCTCTGAACATTATAGAAGTCATTAAACCTAAAAAGTGCACTGCTGATGGGGAAAAGGCAAAGCATTTGACCGCATTTGGAATATTTGTCACTTAACAGGGAATCTTTCAAGAGCAAAGCCGTACATTTGACCCATGTCTCTCTTTGACCCACAGAAGATCTCCATTAATGCCCTGTAGTTAGTTTTATGCTTCAATAAGGTACTAACTATACCTGATACTTTAATTAACCCAGTGAGTAGGAATGTTGCAATTTAGAAGAAAAATCACTTTATATTCTGTTAGCTGCTAGATTCTAGTTCTTGAAAGGTTATGTAAGTGGCTAACTTTTCTGCATTGAGAAGCATATACACAGAGTCCAGGATTGTAGCCTAAAGTCAGACTGAATGAGTGCCCTTCTTGGTGAGGCTTCTAAGAATTAACCTTAGAATTCAGTGAGAAATGTCTTGCCTTACAAGAGCCTTTCCCATGATGTTTTAAAGTCCAGCCACCAGGAGAACAGAGATGCTTTAATTTGGTGAGCATTCTTTTCTCATTCCTGTCAGCTGTTTTCACCATATTATTATAATGATTATTCACAATAATCACAGTTTTCACAAAATAATCTGAAAACTTGTGCAAAATATAATAGCTAACATGAAGTTGAGGCCATTACTTTTGTTGTTCTGATAATTAGTACTGACGTTTAAGATTCTTAAGGTTAAAGTATCGCACATATGGTTTCAGCTTCAGGCAAATGTTTTCATTTTAATGCAGATGTCTTTTTTAAGAACATCTGCAAGGTCATTTTTTAAAACTTACGGGGAACATATGCAGAATGAATGTGTTTGAAAACTTTTCCTCCTGACTCCTGTGGTATCATCTCTTCTTTGAAAATGTAGATGTCTCCTGCATTATAAAACCACAAATTATAAGCATATCTAAGGCTGTCCTTGTAGTGTCACTGAAAGGAAAGAGAGAGAATGAAAGTCTGGAAATGTGCAATATGCAGGAAATTCAATCCAGCTGATCTAGAACTTTGATAGCAAAGCAGAGCCCCTTATCAGAGCCACTCAGTTTAACTATGCCCCATTTAATATGGTCCTGACAGCTTAGGGTATATCTTCCCTCTACAGAAGTACAAAAAACTCTACACATGGCTTCCACAAGTTCTTTCTAACTTATTATTTTCTAATGCTGCAATAATTTGCTGTGCTTTTTGTCTGTCACTTTGTGAAGACTTTCTAAAGGCAGCAATAATAGTCATTTAGGTCTTTAAGTATATCTTCAAGAAACACACTTCATTTTATCAGGGAACTACAAAGATTGTCCTTAATATACGTAAATAATGGAGAAATGCTAATTATACTATTTAGTTTTTAAGGACATGTTAGTCATGGGGAAAAGGCGTTACCTGTCCTATACCACACACACTTGTTTGCTGAGAACCAAAGTATTTTTTGTATTGTTTTGAAGATTAAGTTGCATTATATGCTTCATCTTTTTGAGTCTCATATTGTGGTTTTTGTGGCACTTAATTCCTGAAAGAAATATCTAGTGCCAAAAGACTAAGGACATGTAGAATAATGAGATTAAAAACGTGCTTACAGTTCTTAACACTCACTTATGAAAGAGGTGTACCTTAAGCTTCCACAGTATGTGATATTTCATCTTGTCCTCCAAACTTCTACAAGAAAAACAGTGGAAAGTCTTTAAATTCAAAGTTCATGCATCTTATTACTGTCATTTCCAGTTATTCTTTGCTGTCTGCTTACTTTGAAGCAGATTGCAAAGGACTGTGTGATAGCTGTGACTGAAAAGAGTTGCACGCAGTAGAATAGCCTGTTGTGCATTTTTTTTTGCTTGTAAAAAGACAGAATTAATGCTTTTGGAGAAAACAGCATAAATCTTTTGAAAAGCCCTAAACTAAGAAGATTTCTTTTCTTTTTTGAACAATGCAAAGTGCATTCAGTCATACAGGTTCAGTGCGGAAGCTGCTGTATTTCAAAACTGCATGTCATATATATACTGCTTCCTTAAATCCTGGCCATAACATTTGTTAACATTAATTTTCTAGCAAGTTTTTCCTTTAAAACCCTATTTAATTTTTGATTATTAAATCTCTTCTCTTATGATGTGCCAGGTAAAGACTTGGGGTGCCATTATGCCATAACGTATGCACCAATTACCTTTGATTTCTGTTCATGCAAAGAACGTTATTGCTCGACTGCCACTGAATTTATGGAAAAAGCAATGTTCCACCAGTGGCAGCCTTGTGCGTTCACCTTCAGAGGGATACACTTCCCGTTAGTGTTCATCAAAAAAGCACTTTGCTCTAAAGGCCAGCCAACGGAAATACATAATCCTTTAGCCCACACCAAGGATATTCCACATTCTCCAATACTTTTTCATGTCCTTGGCTAGAGCTTAAGGTGAGATACAATCATTTTTGTGCTGCACTGCTTCATTTCATCTTTGTGATTTTATTACAGCCCAGTGTAATTCAGAAAAGCCATGGGTTTTACTTTGTGAGGTGGAAGTGTGGCACCAAAA
Source organism: Pterocles gutturalis (assembly GCF_000699245.1). NCBI lineage: Eukaryota > Metazoa > Chordata > Aves > Pterocliformes > Pteroclidae > Pterocles > Pterocles gutturalis. Next base: position 54,652 of record NW_010130717.1, on the reverse strand, counting down.
TCAAGATACCAGGAGTTTTGTATAGCACCGTCTGTCTGCAGTCTGTGTGTTTGGGGAATACCCAGAGATCTATCCTAATATTGTGAAATGTCACATCAGCAGCAAGCCACAGACCGCCACGCAGTCTGCAAAGTGTGAGAAATTGTTCTACCCATAATTTGATGCCAAATGATCAAATACTCTCCTCTTCATTTTCCATAGGCCGAGGAGCATTATTTCAGAAGAAAAAAGATGTACGCAAATCTCTGGGATTAAGAGATTATAAAAGCACTTTTATAAATAATAGAGAGCGAGTCTTTCATGTCTTACTGAAGCTAGTCACAAGAGGTCAATAGGGCTACTTGTGTAAGCCAGACAAGCAGAATACATATCATGATCAAAGATAAGTCATGCAAATGATGATAAATTCTACTGGTTTAGATAACAGAACATATTTAATGCTATTGTGAATGTGCTGTAAGTGGTTTAAAGCAGCAGAGAGTGATTAACAAATAATTTAAGATCTCTGAGATATTGAAAATATTTTTTTCTGCAGTGCTGGCATTCCTCCTCTCATCACCCTGAAAGTATCTTCATTCCTGTTTGATTTATGTAGCATGGCAGAAAAATATGTCCCTGGATCTGAGTTATGGCCTCTGATGGCATGTAATGGAGGGGGTTTTCGCTGTATGCTTGGAAGGTACTCGGATTATATATACACTTTGAAAACAGGAGTACAGAAGAACAGAGCAAAAATATGCCTTCATCTGAAAAAGAGAATATCTAGGGGATTTCAGTAACACGTACAGGCTCCTAGTGTGCACTGCATTCTTAAATGAAGTTTTTCTCTGTGTTTAGCTAATAAATGCTTTTAAACAGAGGTGGAAAAAAAAACCACCAAAGTTAGTGTTTGCAAAGTGAACTAGACAGATACCACATTACATACTAAGTTAACTTTTTTTTTTTTGGACAGAATCTAAAACATGGTATTTCTAGAGAGAAACAAATAAGAGGTCAGGAGACCTTAGTATAATTTTTTTTTTAATTTAGGAATAGTCTTTTGAGGAATTGCATCTTCCAAAGGTATTTTTTGACTGCTGCATATTGTGACTTTGAATGAAGTTAAAGTTGTTATCCTTAGACACCATTCTCAGAATGGGACAGGTTATATACTTCCACTTCTAGCTGCCCTGTAACTTTACTCTGGTTTATTTCTGAAAAGATATTCTGTAGTTATCATGAAGTAACATAAACAGAGTCACAGATGTTCTTCGCTTTTGTTGTTGTACTATGTACAGGCTAAAGTAGTCACAGAAAACCTGCAGGAAGAAGAGGAGGACACCATGACAAGGACTACATGTCAGAGTCATGTGATAGGTACAAAATTATATTTTACACTGATGTTATTGCTTTTGAAAAAAAACATGTTTAATTCTCACTTTGTTAGCCCACCTAATGTCAGCTTTACCCTCCATTTAGCTCTGTTCATGGATAGGCAGTTTTCACCACCTATATTAAGGATGAGTACATACTATTACCAGTTGTGGATCAATGCAATACTTGACAGAAGAGCTTTGGAATCTGGCTATGAAAGAGAATTTCAGCCTCCAAAACTAGTGGGTTACGTATAGTGGCTTTACTCAAAGGTTCTTGTGCATGATGCTTCCAATGGGAATAATACTGATATACGGTAACTCTGTCATCTGGCCTTGAATTAGTAAAATTCAGAATAAAATTCTGAGTAGTAGAATAATTACTATGATAAACCAAATCAGGAGGAGTAGCAAACCAGGTGTCTGTTCAGAAAACCTTAAAGCTGTTATTGAAAATAAAATTGCCCTTTCTCTATGCCTTTCAGGAGGGTGGCACCATCTACCCTGCTTCTTGGTTGGCATGTTCTAATTTTTAACCTCAGTCTATGTTAAAATATCTAGTGGGCAATGGAAGACAAAACAGAAGTCTGTTTGGTATGTGTATTAGAGCAGTATGTCACCGATACAAGGAACTGACTGAATTAAAAAGATTCTCCTTTAGCAAGTTCCCTTTGCAGGCAGAGACTGCAGCTGTAGTTGAAATCTGATTCAGTGTTTTCAGGACACTGTACGTGATTTTGCTAGCGAGAAGCTCTTGCATTTCACTAATAGCGTCAACCCAGCAAGTGAGGCTGAATACAGGTATCGTGTTGAAACACACTTTTCTTTGGAGTAGTAAGAAAATGTTTGCATGCTTTATTGATTTGTGCATCCTTTTCAATCCCAAGTTCAGCCAAATAAACTCTGTCTGTCTTACTTGCAGAAAAAATCCCTAAACTATTCTTCCCTCTCTAAGAACCGAGCCATAACTTGGCTCCATTACAGCAAGTAAATGACAGGAACTTTGAACAATGCGGTGTTCAGTCTCTGAGGGGATTCTGCAATTGGGTAGGCACTAGCCCTGAAAAGTGAAATACATGCTCCTCAGCCTCTGAATAAAAGACTTACTTCTGTTACTAGAAATTGCCCAAAAGATAATAACTCACTTAAGATTGCACAGAATTATTTTTCCTCTGACCGAAATAATTATTCTGTCTCCACCCCGAAATTCTGAAAACCTTTACTTTGAGTTGATGTGAAATACTTGGGTTTAATTTTTTGCTCCAGATCCTGAACAAGAAAAACAAGCTATTTGCAGAGCCTTTTTCTGAAAAGACTCCAGTGCTTCTGTGGTGTAATTGGTGGTTGTGGCTGAGACTTAATTGTTATATATTTTGATATATTACTTTGTTATTGGGTTATATTGCTTTGTTATTGCGTCCTGAAATACGTCATGCAGGTGAGTTTTGAGGGCATTGATACCTTGGTCCTCCCACAGGCACCAAATCTGAGTCTTTGACAGGCCATAGTGGTTATGGAGCAGGTTGGTTGGCGTTCCTCAAAGTCAGACTTCAGTTGTGTCTTGCTTTCATGAGGCCCTCAGTTACCTGGGAGAGGTCACCACTGTGGTTCCGGCCCTCCTGTGCACCAAAGTCCTTCTTTTTCACCTTTTTCAGGGCTGATGATGTGGATAAAGTGACTGGTAGGTCTGTGGTCCACATCTATACAAGTCCACATTGCATAGTGCTGCAGAGGTGCTGCTGCCCTTGGAAAATTCCTATAGCTTATACAAAGACCTTTCCATCATCTGAATTATTCCAATTACAAAGCCATCTTCTTTTCCCTAGACAATGCCATCTCTTAAAGGCTCAACACAGGTTGCCAGCTATCCCTGTTCTGCCTTGTCAAACCATCTAGAATAAATCAAGGAGTTTGCTCCAAGGATCTAGTTGTTAATGTCAAGAAACTCTTTGATGATGAAAGACATTATGTGTAATAGACGGTATTGGCACAGTAAAAATAATAGAAGTCTAAGCAAATTTGTTAACATTAGCACAGTGAGTCCTAATGCAGGATGTACCAGTCGTTACTTATTTCAGTAGGACAAGCCCAAGCCTGGGAAATTAGAAGCATGGCTCTAAGTGCACTTCCTGAATACTCCTAAATCAGTATCATGCTGTGTTTTATTCTGCTCTCATCAGACTATGTTTTATCTTACGTTGGTATTTTTGCTGCTGTATGTCCGCATGGCTCTTTGTGTATACCAGGCTTCCCTAGGTCTTGTTCAGGTTCTTTAACCAAATTCCTTGATAGAGGCTCTGGAATTTTTCTGATACAAAAGTTTTCATAGAAAGATACTGGTTTTTTTTCAAGACTGAAACTCTGCAGCTTTAAGAAACATTCATTTGGAACATTTCCCATGTCACCTTGCAACTTTTAGTCAAACCCATACACAAGGAAGAACTTGTGAAGATTACAAAGAACTTGTTGGTATAGAGAATTACCTGAAATGTGAAAGAGCCAAATTTGGGTTTCTTTGTTCTCAACTCCTAAGCTTCTGGTTGTCAGAAGCAGAAGGGAATGATACGGGAAGGATGGCTCTGTAAATGCTGCTGTCAAGCACATGATAGTGAGACAGGTTCTTAGTCTGATCAAAGTGCATTTCATGTCCTCATGGAGGCTTTTGGACTGTTGTTTTCATGGAACAGTTTCACAGTGTTGGGGGCTCTTCCAGAGCAGGAACATCTTTGAAATCTTGAAAATTCCACTGGGTTGTAAATTCATTTACTTCATTCTTCATCATTATAAACAGTTGTTTTAGGAAAACAAAGTTCACTGTGGTTTTGTAGCACTACTTTTAAGGAGTTTATTCTACTGTTTTTGATCTAAACTGTTAACAAAACAGAGCTGAATGTATAGAAGATGTAGAAAGGCTATGATTAAGCAGGGAAGATGTTCTTTACGTAATAGGAAAAACACATGTTGCTGGAGTTGTCACTGTAAAATACCAAAATTGACATCAGTTCTCTCACTTAGCTAATAAACAAGATGCATATAACTGAACAGTCTTGAAGGTTGGTATCATATAAGACAACGCTCGTTCGTCACTTTCTAATAATGAGATACTCCTGGGTGTGTTGAACAAAAAATGTGTAGAATACCAGTCGCTAGGTTTTTAATTTATTATCAGTTGTTGATCTAAACAAACTTAAGTATTTTGCTGAGTCTTTGGATTTGCTAAATTGAAAGAATACAAGAATGCACAGATATGTAAAATTTCCTTTCTAATGTACCTGTATCTCAGGAACACATGATCATTTCCATATGAAGCAGTCAGTTATACTGTGCTATACTGTACTTAAACATATATTTTAAATATTTAGAAAATTTTTAAAACAAAGATATATTATACCCTGGATGCTTTTTCTGTACTATCAGTGAGGATGCCAAATGTGGCCCTGGCAGCACAGATGCTACCTGTGCTCCCACTTCCCACAGACAGGAAACATAAGAATCCATGAGTATCACTTTCAGGTACAGTCATCTTCAGAGCTCCTTCCTCAATCCCTTTGCAATAAAATAGTTGGGTTTTGAAAGAGTGATGAAATGGGAAATGCTGATGTACCTAATAAGAGGAAGGACATCATGAAAAGGTTGACTTTCCCTTCATGTCATGAGAGACTCCCCAACTCGGATAGGGACAGCAGAGTCTCCAAATATTCCTATAAATAAAATTCTTTTATTGAATGCAAAGACGATACATCAAGCTCCTGACAGTATTGTTCCCATGTAAACATAAAGAAGCCTTCATTTTACAAAGAAAAAGAATCCCGTTCCCCCAAGGGAGTAGAAGTGTCAGTGTTTGTCTTGAATTTCCCCATTGTCACAATGGCCAAGAAAATTATGAGACAGTTACAAATGACAGCTTTACGCAGAGAAGTTAATAACTGGGCATCTTGAGAAGAAAGAAGCATTTGTGAGGAAGTTTAATGGTTCATGTTTCAAGTACTGTTTCAAATTAGCAGCCACTCCTGGAAAAGTGTGATTGTATTAATTATAATGTATTAAGAGTTTTCATTGATAAACAGCTTCAAGGTAAAAGCCAAAAATCCATGGAACAAGAAAACGAATGCTAATTACTGAAGAATTAATTCTCGCAGACAACTTCATATGAGAATACTATGGCGTACAGTAACAGTCATACCAAAGACAGTTTCCTTGATTATAATATTCATCTGTTATGGCTAAAATACAGGTACAGCATATATTCACCAGCCTAAATAAGCTGGTGAGAGGTGTCTGAGAAGTTTTCAAGTCTATTCTTAAATTTATACTCAGGTTTTAATATAAAGAAAGAGGACTATTTTTAATGACAGATATTTCTGTGTAAATACGTTTGTTCACCATGTTGGATTTCTGTCCTTAGCAATTTCTAAATGAATGAAACAAGCACTTCTTATCTAAAGCACTGAAGTTCAGGGAGCACAGGAAAGCATGGACAGTTCATCTAAAGGAATTATTTTATTGAACTGGAAAGTTTTTGCTTTCAAATGTTATCTTTAATATGTCTCTGATTGAACTAAAAGGCCAGATTCATTCTTTAATAAAAGCCTGTTGAGCTTTGACATCAATTACATCACTGCAGGTAGGTTTTGTCCTCAGAATTACATCACTGGTAAAAATAAAATAAATAAATAAAATCTGAATAGACCTGTAGTTCAGTTGAGCATTGTAGGTACTCTAGAGAGCAAATACTTGATAACGCAAGAATTGGTAGTAGCAATCCAAACAATATCTGGATGTTGTTGGTACTATCTGCTCCACTGGAAGTGCAAGATACTACTTACTGAAGTTGTACGGGGAGTTAATTCCCTGAGGCAATCTGGGGTTAGAATCCACAGTGGAAAGATTCACAGTTCGTAGAAAGAAATTATCTGTGCCATTGACCCTATTGTTTGTTTGGAGTATTTCAGGAGAAATTCAGAGCCAGGCAAAGATAAAAGTAGTCAGAATTTTTGAAACTTTGAAGACTTGATTTTTGTCAAATTTTCATTAGAGGTCCAGGTCAGTTGCTCTAAATCAATTGATCCAACATTAAATCATAACCTTGTAGATACTGGCATTTCTATAATACAGAGAAAATGCCGGCAGATCCTTAAAAGGGTTTTGAAAAGTCTCTAGCTGGATAGAGGGTTGGGCTTCCACACTATCAAAGCAACATTAAAAGTGCATTGTAGACTTCGCTGCTTTGTGCTACAACAAAAACACACACTGAGGTCAAGGGGTTCTTTTGTAGCTCCGCTGTAGCCCAGCGCTCAATTCCATTAAAGTTCTTGATAATCATCTGCCTTATAGCAGGCTTTATCATTATTTTTTTCTACTTTCCAAGAACAACCTTGCAGAAAGGTTTTGCAGTTGAATTTAAAGGCTTTTTTTTGGAAGGTCTGTCTTTTAAGCAACTTTTTGGAGATTTGTCTTCTTTAGAGAACATTTGACTGAACCTGTTAGATACGTCATGTTCCAGAAAGGAAATGTTGTTGGTATTTTATATGTTGTGTTGTGTTTTAAAGTCTACCCCTTTGAGCTTTTTATGTAGCAAAGAAAAGTGATGGAACTACATTTTCAGTAGAAACCAGGAATGTCCTTCACAGCAAGTTTTATAGATAAGTTGCTAGCAACTTGATAGCAGTTTTGCAGATACACTGATAGCAAACATTGGACATATAACATGTTGCAGATGTAAGTGGGCTTGACTTAAAATGAAATATCAGCATTATAATAATTTGTATTGAGATATCAAAATACTAAAGATGATAGCCTTATCTGCATGTTCTGATATTCTTTTATTCATCAACCAGTAGCCATACTATGAAACTATATATATGATAATAAAAAAAACACACTTTCATAAGCAGACTTTTCTATGAGGAGAAGGACTTGCATTCTTTTTAGTACCCCAGGTAAATTTGTTTGACTCTTCTTTCTGGTTCTTCTATATGGTTTTCCTACAGCTATACCCATTTACTGCCAAGATATTATTTTCTCACCTTTCCCCTCATGTTTTGTTCTCCTACATAATTTAAAACTGGTGGTCACTCTTCACTGCTTGTGTGGTGCCTCAGTATTGCTCATTATCTGACTCCATGAATGTGGACCATGATATAGAGCCTGCCTTTTTGTTTCCATACCAATAACATTTCCAATGGACAGATCATTGCTCCAGTGTCATCTGCTCTTTTTCTCTTGGTTTCTTTCTGAAATCTAGATCCATTGAACACCAGAACTGAAAAAGTATGTTTCAAATGTTCTTTCTGAATGTGCCATTTAATGTACATGCTCATAACGCTTAACAGTAAGTTATCCAATTTCCTATTCCAAAGCTTGGTGAAAACAATAGCAGTTCATCTGCTTGTTTAGTAAGCTTGCACCAAGCTTCCAGGAAGAGAAGAAAAAATACTGACCACCCACCTCTACCAAACAAAAGACTTGGTTTTAGCCACCATTGTGTAAACTTCTAAAACTCTGTGTGTTTTTACTGGAGTACTAAGTAAACAGCTAGTAAATTCATGTTTTCTCTTTCTCAGGGAATGGAAATATATGTGAAGGAAACAAGCCTGATTAATGTGATAAATACATTAAGTCTGACATGCATCATCCTAAAACATGTCCATTAAGCCTGACATATTTGAGCAAACACATTTACATTAAAGAACGCTCAAAACCTGAAGACAGATTAGATGAGGTCTGTAATGAATTACTGAAATAAATGTAACAGAATAAGTGACAGAGGAAAGATGGTGAAAAAATTGATCTGCATTACAGCCTGTGCATTTAGTAAAGAGAGGTGATCCACATCACCATGGAGAGGCAAAAGGATAATCCAGAAGTTGCTTAAATGTCAGGCAAATCCTTGGACACCTCTAATGCATTTAATGAAGAACAATATTCAACTGATAAAATGTCTTTTGACTGCAAAAGAAATCCTGTCTTGTCATGAAGTCTCAATGCCTGAGAAAATAACTTATCACTGTCAGTGTTAATTCCTTTCATCAGACCATTGATAGAACTTGAGAAGAACCATTTAGCAATCATCTTATCACTGATATAGCAGTTGAATCATTCATTTACACATGATCAGACAAAGGAAAAACATTTGTTTTATCTTCCCCATCACCACCCAGTAAAGCTGTGGAATACCTAGAAGTCTCTACATGTAGGGTTGCTGTCTGTAAAAGCCATCAAACAAAACCAGTTCTCACCAAATGTGTTTCCAGCCTGGGTCTGTTCCTATTTCGAATCTGCATGCTCAAAAGTGTTATGTTTTGATACAAGCTGTGATAAGGTATTAGATTTTTCGTGAATCCCCTATACATGAGCAATGCACAAGAATGCAAGAATGCAGACAGGTGGCATGTGTCGAAGTGCACAAAGAACTGAACTCAACTGAGTAAAAAGCAGTTACATTTGTACTTTCACTCACCTAAATACCTCTGTTAGTTCCTCAAAGTTTATGCCATTTCATGCCTCCATCTAGTATCCCTGAAGCATTTACATTTTAACACAATTATCAAGCACTGTTCTTCCCCTTTGGTACTTTAGAATCTTCATTTTCTGATGCTTCAACACCATTGAAATGACCTGGGTCTGTGGTTTACTTACTTTTCTGAACCAGAGTAGCTAAAATGAGGCATCACTGAGGGGAAATCCTGTTTAATAACCAGTAGGGATTGCAAGAACAACTGATGGTCTTGTGTGTAGAAACACCCCTAGAAGCACCTCGGTTGGAAGTCCTCCTGCTCAGGGACTTCAGTTGAATTTTTAATATCTTCAAGGTTATTGTTCTAAATCTGTCCGTGGCCAACGTGCCATTTCTTTGGGAGGCTTTACACAACATTTATCAGTCCTGTGTTCTTATGCTGCAATGTTCATGTTACTGAAGATTTGGCGTGGTGATGCTGTGGAGTGGCCTTCCAGGGCAGTGTGGAGCAGCCTTCTGCATTTACCAGCCCAGGACTTGCTCATCAGAAACAACTCAGACTGGTACATAAAGCTGATTAAATAGCCTCTCCTTCTATTGAGTTGCTCTGGGTCTTTTCAGTGGAATTTTATTGGTGTGTGTTTTTTGTACGGGTGAGAAGTAGCCCGATCAGCAGAATGGAGAGAGCTGCGAGAGGAACAGCATTCTGTGGGTTTGGGCTGGATGGGATGAATAGTGTCTGCTGTACTGTGTTCTTGGTCCTTGTTTGGCATTTGGATATTTCTGCAGGGATTAATTTTGTAATGATGGTCTGAAGGAGCCTATGATAACAGAGTGAAACTTTCTGTGTGTTTTTCTAGTTGTTACTTGTGTTCCTTGAAGATGATGGAGAACCTTGCCAATGTGAATAATAAGAAACTAACATCCATTAGTGTCGTCCAATTTATGTCAGCTTACCTTCTTCACGGTCTGGCAAAGACAAATCATTTCTTTGTACTTTAAAAGATAGCACACATAGCACTTGTCTAATTGCCAATTCTTCTGCAGCACTGCTGCAGCCTACTGTCTAGCTTGTCTTCCTTCTGTGGAGAGAATTAATATTTTGGATCAACACTTCCTTATTAGCCACAATGACTTGCTGTTAATTTCCTTCTTTGTCATTACATTTACTCACCCAGAAATACCAAATTTTATCACTAGAATGAGAAGAAGCGTGGGTCTTTATACATTATGTGTAGGATACAGTCTAATTATTATTCATGATACTAAGAATCTGCTGGTCTCATTCAGGCTTAAAATGTCAATTAAACAGGATGGCTGGGTTCTTCAACTCTGAAGTTAATGCTGCTATGTTGATTTACACTGCTTTACAGTCTGGCCCAATCTATATTCATTGTTATCAGTCAAATCAAGACTGTGCCTGATGATCATACCTACTACAGAATAGTACATGCCAGTATTCTCTCAAATATGAGTCCTTCTATTTGAAACTTTTCTACTTCACACATTTTTTGCTTCTGGCTAGGACCATCTGCAGATGTGTTCGTGGAGCTTCAGTCATGCATTTCCTCTTAACTAATTCATACACCTGTAGTACAACTGAGCAAACTGAAAAGCATTTTGAATGAGTATGTGTTGTTTTAAACATTTGTTTCAACTGTGCTCACATGGAATTTGTGCTCCTTTTCTACAATGACATCTGGTAGAATTTTTACAAAAAATACATTTTCACCTGCATTATCAATTATATTTGAGCTATATCGGCATATGCCGTACCAAATTCTCACTCTGAAGACAGAATGCCTGTTCCTAATTTTGTTCTTGTCCTTGCCATTTTTGATTGGGTTTGAGAAGCTTTGATTCACGTCTTCAGTCAGAGAGATGAATTTTTGACATTTTATTATGCTATTAGCCATCATAGTGTATCGTAGAAAAACAGGCTCTTAAAATCACTATAATAGAGAGATAATACCTATACAATTAGTGCATTGTTTTTAATACTAGGTAAACTTGAGAATTTCTCAGTGTTTGGACAATCCACTGTGAGGCAAAGTAAAAGAAATCAACAAATACCTTTACACTGAATAATTTCCCTACTTCCTATCTTTAATAACAGGTCCAGTATGTTGTTTCAAAATGGTCATTATAATGGTGTTTTTGGAACACCATGTAACATACCTTTATTTTTTTCCCAAAAAATAGACTTCCAAAAAAAATCTCTCTTCCTTCTTCTGGCTTTAAATCATGATGGTTTCTTACCGGCTCGTGCTCCCATGCAGTTAGTTGCACAGTGATTTACCTGGTGTGGAGGAGCTGAGCTTGAGTACTGAAATGGAAAGATTGTAGTTCGCCTAAAAGTTACTCAAATCTCTCTGTGCTCACTCTGTTACTAAGTTTTAACTTCATTAATTAAGAAATAAAATCAGTCTGTTTCAGGTGTGCATGTATATTTGTAACTGTCTATTAGAAGTACCCTTAAGCCATCTGCAGGGCAGAACTAAAAATAAATTATTTAAAGCTTCATTTAATATTCATGTGGCTTTAATTTCAGTCTTTTTTTGTACCAATAAACAAAAAGCAGTGATGTTACTAAAATAAATAGAGTATGTTCTCCTGTGTATTTGGAAAGCCCAGAGCTTCCTAAGCACTTATAAATTGGTCTGTGCTTACCAAAGATAGCATTTATGCTTAAAGCACTATCACTAGTCCTATCTGTTGGGAATAAAAAAATCAAAGAAAGTGTCTCAATGTGAGTGAAACCAAACTCCAATTTATAAGAGAGTTCCTTAAGAGCAGGTAAATCAGTGGTTCCGTCCTGTTATCCTTAAACACTACAAATGCACTAATCCATGAACAGAAACCCTCAATGGAACAACCAAATGCCAGCAGCAAATGCTCCGTTGGGCACTGTGTGCAGCCCATGTATCTGGGATGCTAAGTGTGACCTCTTCTCTTTTGTAACTGCGGTCTAATGCAGTTATTCCCAAACTTAAGTTACACCAGCTGCCTCTAATCATATTAGTAAAAATAACAACCTTAATGCTTCTTGCAAGTATTTAGCCGCTTGCTATTAATTCCTGAACAGCCTCCAAAAAAGCATTACTCATTCAAGTGATTGCAGGTTGGTTATATACTGATTGCCAGACTCCTAGGTTCTTTATCCTCATGATATTGCTGTGTAATGGGGAGGTGTGATTAGCTCTGTGTTTTAATAAGAAGAGATAGGCTTGTGGTTACATGGAAAAGGCCTGGCTGAGGCAGCACTTAGCTACCTCCTGGGTAGACCATAAACCCTCCTTTCTTGGGGTTTGCTACTTTTGGGTACAATTTCTGAGAGCTGGGATATGTCTTTTCTGTTAGACAACGGCAAAGGAAGGGAAGAATTCGTCCATGCCTTGAATGAGCAATCCCCAGTAAGAGGGTCCTTAGACAGTGTGCAAATGTTAGCTCGCAGCCTTTCCCTTTCAGGGTACTAAAGGAGACAGAGGTTATTCTCAGTGGAAAAGCCTGGAAAACCCACATTTCTGCATTGCAGCAGACCTGCTGCTTACCTTGGATTCACTCCTTGCATCAGATGTGAGGACTTCTTTTTCTTCTCAGCTATTACTCATCTGTAAGAATTTCATAAAGATAGTTGCAAATCTGTACAGCTGATTGGCAAGCGCAGAGGTAAAACCAAAGGGGGATATGCAGCCAAAAAAGGAGATAGCTCCCCAAAGTATTTCAAGTATATTGACAGCTAGGCTGCAGCTGGACTGCATTTAATTACCTTTTACACAGAGCTTAAAGGTGCTCTTCATATGAATTATAAGTCTCAATATTTCTTTTCTAGTAGGACTAAAATTGCATCTGTTTCTAATATCCTGTCTCCTGAGAGTACTGAGCAGATTTTTATAAAGAAAGTATAAAAGCGTAATACAGAGACATCATTCCAGACATCATCGGTTGTGGGAGTTCTCCAGCTGGAAGCTGTGTTAAATACCTTTGTATCTAGTAGCCATTGAGAGATGTGGAGTAGAAAATTCCAAGAATTATCCAAGTCCTTTTTCCAACTCATCTAAAGTTTTGTTTTCTGTAACAACCCTGTTCCAAGTATCTTGCCACCGTTCTTTCCAAGCATGCAAGGAAGGAATCTAGATGCCTGGAGGGGGATAGGAAGCAGTTATTGAGGGGGGGGAAAAAAAAAAAAATCCATAGATAACTGCCAAATTGGAGTACCAGATTATTAGTACTTGCTAATAATTAAAACCAATCTTTTGATTTATTGATAGAATTGTGTTTTATGGTGGGACTGGAATTAAAATGAGGCAGCAATTATCTGTTTCAACTCAGAAAATACATTTCAAAGATGGGATTGTGATCATGGAAAACTGTGAAGACAACTGTCAAACTATTTGACAAATGACATATTGAAGTTGGTGGGTTTTGCAAAAAAAAAACCTTTACTAGGAAGAAGCAATAGAAAGCACACTGAATAAGTCGGTAAATTCTGTATTTATTGTGTTTGTTATTATTATTGTTGTTATTACAAATAAGCATCAATTGTAATACCAGTTTGGAGCAGCCATGAGTGAACTTCACTTGTAGGTCCATCATTTGAAAACACACTGCACAGTTCTCCCCCCATTTGCCCTCCCTTGGTGTACATTAGAAATAATTCCATTTCACCAGTGCAGTACCCATGGGAGTATCAGGGCTGTGAAAACTTTTGTCTTTTCTAGTTTTACCTAGGACGGCCTTCAGGATTTTTTAGTTTTGCACACTGGCTATGCTTCAGATCTAGATAGAAAATAATAATGCATTCATCTTTGACTAATTGAAACAAATTATGGTGTAAACCCAGAAGGAATAATCTACTTAAAATTGCCATTGATTTGGCAGAAATATATTCCTTTTTTTTTTTGTGGTTGCTTTAGCATTGCAGATGAAGAGAAGGATGTGCAAATAAAGAGATCTGTTTTGCCATCTGTAGTTTAAGTTCTTCCTGCCAATGCCACATGTAGCTTAAAGATGTTTATTAACTGATAAAGTAATTTTGCAGAGACCTACTTACATTTTAAATATTATTCTGAAAAAAACCCAAAAAGTATTAATTAATAATTTGGCATGTTTCAAAATACTAGAAAAAATTATCTTCCCTTCGTGTTTCAGAAGAAAACAACTACATGTTCTCTGGTTCCCTGTGTCAGCTTAGTAGAGCTTTGAACTTTCTAATGCAAAGAAAGGTAATCTGTTAGAATTTGTGTATTCTGTTACTGATGGGAATTATGCCCTTTAATTTTTAGTGACCTGGACACTCTTTGAAGAAAGCCCATTCAGTGTTACATATCTCTCAAAACCTTCTTTCAAGGCTTAAGTGAGTCTGTACCTTCTGAAAACAGCTTGCTGGAAATTTCCCAGTGAAACCGCTCT
>NW_010130717.1:19251-40412 GCF_000699245.1 Pterocles gutturalis | reverse complement strand
ACAGAGCTATTTTTGCCTGATTTTTTTTCCCGAAAATGTCTTGCTTTCTGTGGAAAATTCTGGTGGTTACTCAAAGGTTTCAGCTGAAATTTGTGTCAATCATTGGCAGTTTTGTAGGCCAAAACCGGAAAATTTATGTGAGGAAGATCTCAAACCAGCTGTAGTGGTGAGCACAGGGGAGAATTCCACGTTTTTCAGGAGGTGGGATGCTTCTTTGGAAGAAAATGTGTAGCTGTGCTACTAGCATTATACATAGAAAGCCTACTGTAAGCAGAACTACCTGTGATCTTTTTGGCCTAAAATACAGTTGTCTTCTTTGTTGCTTTTTATTTTTAATGTTAAGATAGATTAGCCATAAAAATTAAGTAACACACACACTTCTGTAGCTTTGCCACTTCCAAATAGAAACTGTTAGTTCGTTGTCAGTTACTTGAAGTAGAGATCATGTCTGTTGGCAGTTAATTGCATCTGGCATCCATCGTTGTGTTTCCTTAGTACCATCACGGTTCTACCTGGTAGGACTGGCTGAGGTTATTGAGCTGCGTCTGGAAATCCTGACCCCCCCAAGCAGCACTGAGAGGCAGATGCCTTCTGTCAGGCGTGGCACAAGTTGGTAGAGAGGCAAACCTTTACTTACACCACAGTAGGACCCATAAGTATTTCCTCTCAGGACCTGTAAGTCCTCCCCTGTATGCTCACATCCAGAAAGATCTCCTCTTACTACATTTAATTCCAAGTGGGTGAATTGGCTGACCATTCTGAGGGCACTATGTACGCACGTAGGACAATATACCTGCTTAACAGAATTGCTGACTGACACCTTATTTTAGCTGTGTGGCTAAACTTTGGATCTTTTGGTTTCCATAAAGATTTTTATGGATGATTGAGGCATCATAATAAAACTTACATATTGTTTTAACTAGATGGTCAAAATACCCATGAGTGAATGTATGGACTTCTTAAAAGTATAACAGTCCCTATGTAAAGAAAGACTGGTATGTGATTTGTGAATAGACTAAGCATCTGTGAAACTCTTTTTAAGATGCAACATAAAAAGACTTTATTAGAATGTGAATCTTTACTTCACCTGAGGAAACATTTTGAAACACTCTTCAGTTATTCAGTTGAAGGTTTGCTTACAATAACACATGGCATTACATCCCCCTTAGTAAAAGTGTCTTTTCCCATTATTGAAGAAATGTGTATCAGAACCTTTAACAGCTGTGTCATCACCTTATGTCTTCTGTTGCATGAGATTCATGAAATCTCTTGGATATGTGCTAGGACTCAACACAGGTTTACAGAAGTTCAACATTAGAAAGACTAACATGTACTCATGGCTGTAAAACTGGGACAGATTTTGCTCCATTGATTATTTTGAGTAATGCCCTGTTTTGCAACCATCAGTGTAGAACTTAGCCTGAGGGAGGCTGGACCCATGTTTGTTGTGTTGTGCTGGAAGCAATTCTCTACAGTAGGACTTCCAGGGACTTTGTTTTCTGCCCAGACTCAAGTCTACATGATGGGAGGGAGGGAGGGAAGGGGCTATTTCAGTTTTTCAGACTTTGATTCTCGTCTGATTGTTCAGGGAAATGGCAGGTGGTGAGTCTATCTATCTGTGTCCACTATAAAAACTAAACATCGTGTAAGCTTCTTTCTTCCCTTAAGAGGCAAAACAAAACAGAATCAGGCAAGGAATTTGGCTTGTAGGCCAGAAAAAATTCACAAGCAAAAGCAATTAAACTCATCTATAACTCTTCAGACTTCAATGTTTTGCAGAATCGTTTTTCGTCTATTGAGTAGTACTGTTGTAGCATCAGAGATTTAACTTTTACATATTTTCATTATGTAGTCTTGTGCAGCTCTTGCTGATAGCAGTCATTTGAAGTGTCAGTGCAACTGATGAAATCAGATGGGCCATGAACAGTTCAGTTTGAAAGCTGTCACTGAGATGTATAACTACTTTTTTATTTTGCAGTTGCTTCACAGAAGTTTAAAAACAACACAAGATAATGTATATTCCTTCATTCAGTAATACAAATTGTTCTTAGAGATACATTTTTAATTGTATAATATAGCTTTATGGGCAGATTAGTTCTTTTATTAGTGAAAAATTAGCATCCATGAAGAATTTTGTGGTGTACTGTGTGGATTTAGGAGTAGGTTTTAAAGGATTGCTCAGCACAGTTGAGTCACAGTATTTTTCAAAGATCTGTCTTTAAGTGTCACAGTGGGAGCTGCTGAGGTTTGAGCACTTTGAAAGCCAGACCCTGTTGTAGTTGTTCAAAATTAGACGAGCTGTTTTAAAAATCTTTTCCACATGGTATATTTCCTGTATCATGGATAAACTCTCTGTGAAGAAAGACTGTAATTGATTAAAATGATTTTTCCTTTTAATTAAATGTGACACTTCTGGTATGCTCTTCCATCAGTCTCCCAATTATTTTGGAAACAGCAGGAGACTGTATTGTCTTGGAAGTATGGCCCTTGGTATTAATTTCTCTTGATTTATGCCATTGCTTTCATGGTCCATTCCTAGACATAGACAGGGTAACAGCGGGCAAGACAAATCCTTCTGTCATTTTAAGAAATATAACCTTAGATGTTCTATGATTCTATGAAAATAGTGTTCATTTTCCAGTTCACCCTGAGCAAAAGACTTATCTAGACATAGACAGGGTAACAGCGGGCAAGACAAATCCTTCTGTCATTTTAAGAAATATAACCTTAGAAGATGTTGTATGATTCTATGAAAATAGTGTTCATCTTCCAGTTCACCCTGAGCAGAAGACTTATCTTTGCTGTTTGGTATACGTTTTGAGTCTACTTAATTTTCCTGTAATAATTAGGAGGAACTGACTTTTTAGTTTCTTAGAGAATGCTTGAAAAGGAAGCAACACTACAAAATCATTCAGAGTCCCTGTGGAACTGCGTTGCAAATCGGGTACAGACAGTAGAAGGGAGACTCTTCAAATATTTTTTAAGGATGTTCTTTTCTGTGGTGCTTCCAGTTTACTCTGTGTCTGTGCTGAAGAGCTCTGCCTCTCCAACATAACCGGTTTTGCACAAATGTATTTCTTCTGGTCAAGAGGAAACTAACAGAAGTCCTTTCTTACTCTGTATTTTCCTTTATTTACTAACTCTTACCACCGATAGTCGTTAGTTGAAGCATTGCCTGTCCATGAGCTAGCACACTGTTTAAGCTTGGTTATCTACAGACTAAATGGCAAACTTACTTTTCAGCACTCTATATAATCTTGAGAGGAACAGCTCACCCACTTCTAGCTAGGTATTTTACTATTAAAAAATAAAACAAAAAATATCTTAGGGGAAGGATAACTAGAGTAAGAGACTTCAGTGGCTGGTATACCTCCTTTTGGCACAGAAGATCCTGAGACACCTCCCTTTGATGCAGCAGATCCAAATAGAATTATCTTCTTTGTCATGTTTCCTGGATAAACTTCAGCAACTTCTAAAATCATTATGGCATATAAGCTCAGAAACGTGATGGGAAATGTAGCTGCCAGGTAGCCCTGGCTTCCACAACTGATCTTCTCTTACCTATGAAAAGAATTAATTGGGATGCAGCAATTGCATGAGAGAAATCAGTCACTTGTTGCCCTTTTAAAAGATAGTGTGGAGTTCGTTCTACTGTTACAGCTCAGCTAGGTCCTGTGGGGTTACTGTGCTCAGTATGACTTTCAGACCATCTTTGATCCTGGGTAATGAGGACCATGTAAATGTAGACTGGTCCTCTTTTGACAAGAACCAGGAAACATACATAGATGTTTAATTTATCTGTAAGTAATTTCTTACTTGCTATCAAATAAGGCCCATAGAGATTAAGATATTGACAGAAAATAACCATCATAATGTTCTTATTCCAAAAACAAACAGGCAAAGCCCATAGAGGAGAAATATTTCTGAATTTCTGACAGTATTAGAAACACTGCAGAGGAAAAAAATCATGAAAATGACCTGACAGAGGACTGCTAACTACAACAGACTTAAATAACAAATGGGTATATCATTAAAAAAAAAAAAAAATCAATACTTAGGAACACAGAAAATAGAGCTGGAAAAGATTTATTGGGTCATATTCTGCATCTCCTGCTAGAGTACAGTTGTTCACTGCAGTATATCTTTTATCCAGTGTAGCCTTAAATTGTTGAAAGCAAAGGAAATTCCTCTACTTCCTTTGGGAGCATCTGCCACAGGCTGAAGATCCCACTGTCAAGGGATGTTTCCAGACATTTAATCTAAATTATGCTCGTTTTCCAACCATTAGTGCTGAAGTTCCCTCCTTGAAGGGAAGGACCTTGCCATCATAGTCCTTTTGGTATTGTTCGTTCATTATACAACCAAAAGGCAAGTCTCTGGAAATCGATAGAAAATGACAGGGCAGGGTGGTGCTGTTGCATCCTAGTTGCTAGCATAGCAACGTGCCAATATCTACACTTGCATCTTTCTCTGTTCCATGGTTGGTAGAGCACCTTTCCAGTAGGATGAATAAACTGGAGGGCTATGTGTGACCATACTGCTTCCAGACCAACTACTAAGGTGTCCCTGTCTGGCGTTGTGTTGGACAGTGTACACTTACCCAAAATGGGATGTGCAGAGCATCAGAGCTACGGCTGCATCAACAGCTGCAGAGTGTAACAAGGTAAACAAAGGCATAGCTGTTGCTGTCCAGGTTCTTCAGGACACTCAGAGAGATGGGCATCTTTAGGAAACTCTGTACATCTTAATTTTGTGTATGGATAAATGACACATTTTAGTTAACACCTTCTTGTAAGAGAAACAATGAAGAAAGCAGAGGTATGGAGAGGCCAGGCTTTTGTGGAGAGTGGGTTTATGTGGGAATAAATACATTACACTACTCCGTCCCTCACATTGGGACTCTCCAGACTTCCTGTGGGCCTTCAAACTAAATCATTTAAAAATACCAACTGTAATCACTTCTAGGACATGCCCTTCTTATTCATTATCACATTTTAACTCTGAAGCAGGCCAATTTCAATGTTTTGGCATCTGTTAGTTAGTTTAATTGCATCTCAAAATGGTGTTTCATTGTACTCAATTAGATGTATTATGATAAAAGCATACAAATGACAGGTGACAGCATACTCACAAAATGCAAAATATTTTTTCTTTTCTTGAAACCTTCCCTTGAAGACGCCTTTTTTTCCCGTAGACCCTTTCTCTGTCTTTAAATACCAGCAACACCTTTAGCTCCACCCCGTCACACAATTTTCCTGTGTCTTAGAGTCTTGTTGCCAGATGAGGACGCTGGACAGTGGGATTGGAACCTTCCCCCTCCCCGACTCAGGGAACCGATCTACAGGGCGACACATTTCTAAGCAAGAATCAACCTTGGAAACAGAAGTCCTTGCACCATCTGAGCAAGTTCTTCTTTCGGCTCCTTCAGTAAAAGCCAAAACTCTTGAGCGAGAAGTGCCTTCAACAGCTAAGAGCCAGGAGTCTGTGGAAAGTGTAATTAGTCACTCAACATCTGATCCAGCCATGATTGCCAAAGGTATACGACCTTTTCAAAGTCGCCTTCCAAAACCAGCTTCCTCAGGTAAAATGTCAATTACACTGAAAATCACATTATTTCTGCCCTGACATCTGTTTTGATTAGCAGAAGTCCTATAATAATGACAGCTGATAACAGAAATGTTAAATGCAGAGCAAAAGATATTATTTTTATGAATGCACAAGGTTAACAAGTTTGTGACCTGAGCCATATGGAAATTTTGTTACACGTGATGCTTATCTGAGAAAGAAAAATGTGTTAAATACTTAAATCCTTTTCTCAAGAAACAGTACTTGAAGAAAAAAACATATGCCAGCCTTGGAATTTGACTTGAATGCAGATATTCAGCAATATTCAGGATCAGACTTTGCAGCAAAGTACAAAGCCATGCTGTGGCATATGAAAGATATATTCATAAAGACTTGCTTTTGAAACCAGATTTGGACTCAAGACTCATTTGGTCTCAGTGCATAAATTTTGTCCCAATTAATATATGGCCTTGACCTCAAATAAGACTCTCATTACTTTACTACAGTATACAAATACATTTCTATATGCAAACATAAAATACTTTACATTCACTTATCAGCTACGTGTGTGTTTAAACTAAAAAACGAAAGCTGACAAAGGAATACAAGGACTAGCAATCCAGCAAAGCACCAACGAATAACTTTGTATTAGTAAATAGTTCCATTGAACTCAGAATTTTTTATAAATGCACACTGACCATTTATATACATTTATGAAGGTTTTTGAGTAATTAATATATATGTCAATAACATTAGAAATCATTACATATAGCATTTATAACGGGGAATTTTTATAGTCAGCATGATAGATTCGGGTACAAAATGCAGTAAAAGTAATTGGTTTAATAGAGAAGAGCATTGTTTTATCTTGACCAAATGCAATGTCATGTATTTATTGGGGTTATGGTTGTTAGCGTTTTGTCAGTGTTCATATTTATTGCTCCTATAAAAGTTGTGAGTGTTTAACTTGCATAAATCTGTATCACTGTATCTGTAAGACAGATTCCATGTAATTAGCGTGCAAGGTTAAATATCAAGTTTAAGCTTAGTTTAAGGCCATCAAATATGTGTTCTGCTGTTGGGCCTAGGAAGAAAGAAGCCTCTTTTATATGTTCATAAGATGCATAACAGAAGAATTCTAATTAAACATCTTAGAACTTAGCTGGTTTAGCAATATTCCCAGTGCAGTATCGTCATGGTATAATAGAGTGCAAACACACATTGTATGCTTCATTGCAGACTTGTTTTAAATCAAAACTAAATAAAAGATTTTTTTATATTTAGTATTTTTTAAATAAATGTACTGTTAATTAATGGTACAGCTAAGAAGGATTCTGAAGAGAAATCTTAGTTATAGATTATATGCTACATGCTTCAGTAGCCACATGCGTGACCTCAATTCAGCTGTGTGCTATAGTGTAGAGTCCATGATTAAACACTGTCATTATAACAAATTGAACAGAAACTGCAAGCATTGAATTGCTTCATAAGAAGTCAGTAGCAGTAAGATTGTTCTGATCTTAATGTTAATATTCCCTGCACCAGCCTTGTAAGGTTTGTATCTTAATTAAATTGTCATGAAGAGATGTTTTAAAAAGTAGTATACATCAGATGGTGGGGTCAACTCATTCTTCACGAGAATATTTTCATTGGATTCTTCTCTCCCTCACTTTCTCATCCAAATTACAATTATCACTTTATTTCATATGCGCCATGTATCTTCTTTGATGTTCTGATTTTGCATACTGCAAATATAGCAAATAAAAAGGCTAGCTTTCTGCTAGAAAGGTACTTCTAATTATATTTATGTTAACAGACTGTTCTCTCTCTGAGAATATTTAATAGCAAAGCAGATCCTACAATGCCTAGAAGTAGTTATTGAATTTTGTTTCTTGTTTGAAAGAGTATGTATTTTGAAACTAATAGAGGGATTTGAATTCATGCCTTCCTCTTCTCTTGTTAACCGGAAAAGGCTTTGGATCAAATTCTGTCACTGTAGTTGTTAGAATTATTCCAGTAAGTAAGTTGTTCCTCTGGGTAGTAAGATATTATTTGACATAATGAAAGTATCATGACTTGCCCCCAGTTTTTACTGAATTATAATTGAAACACTGTCATGAAGATGCTGATGAGACCTACAGTTTAAATAATGTCTCTCTTAATTCAGGAATAATTAACCTTGCAAAGCAAAGTGAACAAGAACCAAGTTCTTTGACCTCTGCCTCATTAGAGCATATTGAAGAAACTGTGGAAAACAGAAAAGTTCTTCCAGAGTGGACCACCAAGGAAACTACTAAAACAAAGGTATAATTTAAGAAGTGTCATCTGTTAAAGGAGATATGTATTGTGGTGTAAAGAATCAGAAATGGTGAATGTTTTTAATATAGTGGGAAGAGTAGCTAGCAATGTAACAGGTGAATTTGCTTTCTTGCCCTTCATTTGCAATCTCATTATTTATTAATAATAATAATATAGCACACAAGGGTATTTTGTCCTCATGGTTTACAAACATGTTTTAATTAAAATCATCACAGGCATTTTATAGACAAGGAGAGACCTTTTGGTCTGTTTTTGTCTTCCAGAAAATCAGTCTTGTTTATTTGCTTTCTATGAGATTCAGATCCCATTTTTTACCCCAGGACTAGGTTTCCTTGTCTGTATGGCTGTGCAGTTTAAGCGTTTGAGCAGATGTGCTACGAAAGCAAACAGGAAAATACTCTTCTTACATGTTTCCATGTGGTTTTTGGTTAATCCCTGCAATGATCTGTCTGTCCTTCAATCTGTTCATGAAAACTGCAGAAAGAACAAACAAGCAAATGCATATACTTGTGTAAAAGCTACTGCTTATGGTTGTCAAGTTATTCATATTCATCAAGCTGTCAAGCCCTGTGAGAAGCACAGGGTCAGCAGGTTAGCAAAGAGAGAAAAAAACTTTGTCAAGAAAGTGGGCGTTAAGCAAGGGAACTGTCAGACTGCTAGCTAATAAGCCTTACATTACAAGAGGCAAAAAAACCTTGTTGCATAACTTTTTTGCATGTCTCCTTTATCCGTGTATTTACTGCCAGGGGTATTTTGCATTTTGATATGTCCCGCGCTCTGGATATTTAGAAAAGAAACAGAGAGATAAAATTACTTGTCTTGTATGTCGTTGACAAACTGGTGGTGGACCCTTCCAAGTACAACCTCATCAGTGTGTCCTTCACCTTGAGCCAGTCGTGACTGACCACCTCCAGTCCCAAAACCATCTTAACTCTCCCAATCTTACGGGTAACGTTGGGCATACCTGACTACATGCGGGTGTCCTCAGGTCTGGGCCCCTCTCCACCAGTATGTGCTTCCTATCAAATGGATGTCCTCCTGCATCAGTTAAAAACTGCAACATGGATGGGAAGAAGGGGAAATTAATATCACTCTTCGAAAAACAGTATTAAAAACTCTTTTGAACCACTGATAGGCAATTGGGGTTAGGATAATAGGTGGTATTTGTACCTGTAGATGCCATTAGCTGAGCAGTATCAGCCTTAGCTTCCCCATGCTGGTTTTGTGGGTTTTATTGTACTGAGCTACTGCTCCTGAAAAGTTTAAGCCTTCAGGTCTTCCATGATTAGAAGCTGTACAGAGCTGTCAGCATTCCTCTTTCCTCCCAGAAGAAAATCCTTAGAGTTGCATCCTGAAGAGAAATGGGATAGGAATCAGCTGGGAATTAAGGGCTCTCTGGCACTGTAATATAAATGCCAGGACAAGGGACATGAACTTAGGAAGAATTAGGATTTACTGGTATAGAAAGCATGAGTATTGTCTACTGGCCATCCTAACTGTTTCTAGAATTGCTTGCAGCAAACTATTAGTTGTGCAATAATTTTGCATGTTACAAATACACAGTATTAAACATACTTGAGATGTTTCAAAATTGAACTTGGTGGATGAAATTATCTGAAAATGTTGGTAGCTTTGAAAACAGTGTTACAGTGAAAAAAATGGTGAAATCCGGTCTGTGTTTGCCACACTAACTCAGGGGACTCACCAGGACAAGAATGTGTTATTTCTCCTGTAGCAGACTGATAATACCTTACTTGAAGGAGAAGTGGTTAGTTAAACTGGTAATGCAGACTTCTTTCGAGTTGAGCTATCCATTTATACTGCATGATGGATGTAGAATGTTCCATTCCTAATACCATCTTCAGCATTATTTTGATATATATGCATCGTCTGAATGATTGCAATACCCTTATTTACACAGGACAGAGCTCTGAGAGTGTGTACTTATTCTGCTAGCAGCAGCGACACTGAGCCGGAGACAGAGTATGAAACAAATTATTTCAGAACTGCAGAGGAGACTTTAGTAGAGTTAACAAAGAGCAACAAACAAGGTAATTGAAAATTTGTACATAAAAATGTATATCCCTCATCTCCACTCTGACTCAGCAGCAGATCATGTCCTTCATTGAACTTTCTGTCTGGTTTTCACTTTCTAACCCCAGATCTTACTTCAGTCTAATTTTCCATTAGCTTTTTATTACTTCTTGCTTTTTATTCTGCATCTTTTTTTCCTCTCTTCCACTGTTTTTTCTAGCAGGGGCTTAGCTTGTAGGTTTTTATGCATAAATCCCTGCAGTGTAAGTAAAAAGAAGTCTTCTGTTACATTATTGCAAAATGTAAAAGGTGACTATAAAGATAGCTTCCCTTTTTTTTTCTTTTTAATTATGTTAGCCAGTTGAAATAACCCAATTATCAAGGCTATAGTTTTCCAACCTCTATATCACAGTGATGTTGGTTATGGTGCTGTAGTGAAGTCTTTCTCATTGTCCTTTGTGTATATATTGCCATTTTCAAGTATCAAACCTTTTTGTGAGAATTGATGGCAATTTGGAATTTACTGATTTCCAGTAGATAAAAACACATTAAATGAAGTTCCTGAGATAATAGTTTTCTGTGTGTTTAATAACCCAAGAAATTGCTGTCTTGTCTTGACCACCAGCTTGCTGTGCTGCAAGCCACCTTCAGTGCAGATGTGTGCCCCCGGCGAGGGGGAGGAGAGCATGGCTCATATCCTTGCCTATGCAGCTGATGGCTTCCCTGCAGGAGATAAATTCTGGCGAGTGCAAAGGCCAGTGCAAGGTCTCAGCACCACTGAAGCCCTGAGAGCTTAAGCAGCACTTCAGTGATTCATAGGCTTTGTGCTGACCCTCTGCACAGCAGTGAGCTTGTCCTAGCAGAGATTAGCACCAACACCAGATACCGCAGCGATGAATGCATTAAAAATGTCGTGGACAGCTAGATAGTGTCGACAGACATACTGTTCTCTTAGTGTCTGCTGGGAGTTGAACTTAAACATTTGGCATTTTCAGAGGTAATCCATTTTTTTTGTGATTCCAGCACAGAGAGAGCAGATTAGGAAGTTAGGACCATTTATTTACATTACTCCTGTGACTGTATTTTTAATCTGTACAAAATGTTGCAAGTCATTTAACTCAGCCCATAAACACTACTTCTTACAGATTTTGCTTTTACAAATCATGATTTAATACAAGAAATATACGTTTTATTAAAGAGGTAGATAAGCATTTTTTCTGAATTGATCACAATTTACAAAAAAAAAAAAAATTTATTGTATGTATGCAGTTGCATTAAAAGGCAGCAGATTCCAAGGTTAATGATACCTCAGCCTGACTTGAAGTCGCCATTTTACATAGCAAATCATTAGTTTTGTGTATATGCCTAACTTTTGGGCTAGTAACAGAACTAAAATTCATAATTGTGATTGAGACAAATAGAAAAAAAAATTATAAAGCATTATTGCAAAAGTATTTCTGCTACGGTTATTCCTTATGGTCAGAATTTCTATTCTGTGCTCTATACTCATGTAGTGTTAATAACAATACTTCATTCCATTCTGTGTTCAAAGATCTTAGCTTCTTTATGCACACAAGTGATATAACCTCAAAACATCCACATGAGGCTGAGGCAGGGGCTGCAGCAAACCAATTCATAGAGAATATTTTATATGCATAGATAATTATATTTATTCGATGAGTCCCAAAAACATTAATGAGCTTTCAATGGCTGCACAATTTCAATGTTGAGAGTGATTTTCATTTTCCATTTATGATCAGGGAACAGAAAGACTGAAAGACTGTATGCAAAGACTATTAAAAGTCAGTGATAAGACCTTAATTGATTTAGTGGACTTTGGATGAGTCTCCCAGTACATTGCCGAACGTTATGGAGAAGGTCAGTAGAATATCAGGGAATAAGCCAAATATTCCAAGTTCTTCCATTTCAACCATGAAAATGGTTTAATTCCAATTTCATGAAGGGTTTATCTTGATGCAGTTTGTTGGAGGCACTGGAGTTAGAAGTTCCTCTAATGAAATAAGTTATAAGGTAGAGTTGAAGTTTTCTGTAACAAGAAGTGTGAGGAAAGAAGCTAATGATCATGTAAGCCTCTGTCTCCTGTGTGTTTTCATGAAGCTGCACAAAATTTCTTTGGTTTTGTTTTAATCTTCTGGATGAGTTTTCAGCCTTGGACTTTGGAAACTGAGGTTTTATTCCTAATGTTCCTTGTATTGCAGTCAGATCTATAACAAATGGGTAGGGACTGTTTCTTACCTTACTGGTGTATTTTTTATAAAGTTGCATTCATTAGGTAAAAATGTAGTGAAAAGGAAAGAACTATCAAAAACAAACTGAAAGACATGCTAAAGGAACTTAGCACATCTGCTGTATAAGGCTATTAAGACAGAAGAACAAAAATTTATAGCAAATAAATAAGTAGAACAATCGCCCCCAAATTAACCATATCATCCATAATTAAAAAAGAATTTAATTAATTAAATTCTGGCTGTCTCATACCATCTCCTTCACTTTGAATATTAAGTGTGAACAATCTCCTGTATATGCATTGATTGGACAGTTAAGAGCTAGTATTTTAATGCTTTTGTTACATTGATTTCCAGATACCTTCAAACATTTAAAATACATTTTAAAATTGTAAAATAACATTAAAATGTATATAGACAGCATTTCATCAATTAATATGCCATAATGATATTATTTTTAATATCTCTTACAGCTGAGCTGGAAAAACAAAATCAAAGAAAGTCATTTCTGGGGAACCCGATGTCAATCTTGGATTTATACCAACACAGTCTCTATGGCGATTTTCGAGAGGATGGACCTGAACAATTAACACATTTCAGTTTAATTGAGCAGCTGAGTGGACCTTCCAGTAGAGACAGCAAGGGCAAGGAGAACCCAAGTGTGAGTTACTGGGACTTTTATATTACTTCTCATTTTCTTCATAATTATTTTTATTTGCCTCTTGTTTTTTCTTTGGTATGTTGCTTGATTACAAAAAAACAGTCAGACTTCAAAAAACCAGCATGACTTGCAGAAGAGTAAAGACCTAAGTATTTTTAGAACAGAGTGTTACATTCTGATGCTCACCTGTCATAGAATTAGACTTCCAAAATTGACAAGTAGAGACAGGCTAGCGCTAGCAGTCTACCATTAGAGAGGAGTTTAAATTTAAGGCTAGCAAGAAAACAAATAATTTATCTTTTAAGGTTTCTCCTTCATATATAATTAGATAATACATATAGCACAACATGTAGTAAATGACTTAAACATCTGAAGTAGTATTCCTGAAAATGCAAATGAAACTATGCTATGGAAGTCAGCTATCTTCTGGTCTCTTTTGAAATAATTCTTGGTGTTAGCTCTGGAACACCTGATCTGAGGGTTTTAAACATTATTTTGATGAAGATCTAATTCTGATCTGATTGATGGATCTTGACGCTCAACTGAAACAAATTTATTTTCTCCACTTCATGTGAATCCACTTGCTATTTCTTTCTCTAAAAACAGTGAACGTGACATCATGCAGTCTTAAGAACCCTGAAAAGCAACTTCTCAACCTGCTCTTTTCCTCTTTTTTCATGCCTTCTCATCTCATGCTCACAATTCTTTCTCACTTTTTCTCTCCTTTGCTCTAACAAGCCTATTTGTTTGAAAATAGAGCCACCCAGCCATGATCCACTGTAATCATTTTGCCTCCATGTTCAGTCTTTTCCCAAGCTCTCCTTTTTAAATACAAGCTCTTTTATTTCTGTGTGTAGCACTCATCACATTTGGGTATGTTACAGTTGAAACAAAGATGGTAGCAGAAAATAATGAATGAGCTGCTGTTTTGTAGCATACCGCTGTAGTTCATAAGTGAAAAAGAATTTTTGTTGCTTCCCAGACTGCAGCTTTCAACTTCAGAAAATCACTGTGCATTGTAACTTCAGAGGTGATTAACCAAAGTTAGAATCTTACAGCTTTCAGGAATCTGGGCCAAATGTGCAGAAGGAATGTGTGGAACAAACTGGCAATGCTCCTGTTTATTCCAACTCTGCTGGCATGAAAGCCGCACTTAACTGAATATTAAATTGGTTCACAAACTTCAAAAGAAAAATCCTGAAATATATCTGCCTGATTTTCCAATCAACCAAATTCCACTAGTACCCAGAATACGATTCCATTTTTGGGTCATATTAGAAAGAACCATTGTAAAGAATATGGCTTCATAGTTGAGAAGAAGAAAATACAGGTAGCAAAAGAATATTGAAAAGGATAGATGAAGGAAAATAATTTGAGCATCCACTTAGTTCCTCATCTTGAACATCTAGAAAGTCATAGCTTAATTATGCAGATGAGATTAATTATATATGTATATATATAAAAATATATAAAAATCAGTTCTGCCTTCTGAAGGCCAAGGTCTTACACTATTTACAGAGCAATTAGATTTGGTGCCACTATAAAAAAGTGGCTCAGAGTTGCATCTACTTTTAATTCAGTCTTCTCATGCATTTCTTCTGTATGACAGCTCTGCAATGTGCCCAATCAGCACCAAAACTTAAACAAAACTCATTGAAATAGCCTTAGGATCCATGTAAAAATCCATCATTACACTAGAAGGCAACAGGTATAACTCAGCACTACTGTTTTTCATGCATTATGTTGGGGGGGCTTTTGAGATGACTTTTTGAGGATCTGAAATAGTTTTCAAAACAGCATTGCCTCTTGGTGAACAGTGAAAGCTCTATAAAGCACTGGAGATTTGCCTATTAGTATTAAACTTTTCAGAATGACAAATGAGAAGCAGTAACCATGAAAAGCAGGTTGCCCTGAACTCCTTGTTTGAACCAGCATGGCAAATTTTTCTCAGCTGTAATTTGTCCAACCCAAGAAGATCCACAGTCTGTTTAAATTAGAACTGTGTCATCTGGAACATTACCCACAAAAAAAAAAAAAAAAAAGGGGGGGGGACACCAGGAACTGAGGCACTTATGGCCAACAACTCTGAAAAAACCCAGGGAGCAGGAAAAAATGCAGCTTTCATACAGAATATTTGGCATTTTGAAATAGGAAATGCTACGTGCTTTGAATTTCATTCCCTAATGATGTCTGTGAAGCCTTTAAAAAAAACCAAAAAAAACAAAACAAAACAACCAAGTGTTGTGACGGACAGAATGAGTGTATGCTGCTTGTCAAAAGAGCAATGTGCTGTATCAGTCCCTCAGCCCAATTAAATTGGACTGTACAGCACCAGTACGGTAGTGGCTTCAGACTGGGTGCTCTAATGAGACATTCTGGCAGGAAGCTCTTTTAACCCAGACTTACCGTCATTTGAATTGTCTCCTTCTCACTGAACATATTCACCAGTGTTACCTCCGAAGTATATAGACAACAAGTTTTATCAGCAAAAAAGTATTGCACAGAAGGAGTTTCAGAAGGGAAACAACCAATGGGCAATTACTGTGATAAAGGGACACTGAATGGACAGTTTGAGGAACCAAAAAAGGCTTTTACACATTGAGAGGAGAAATATTTATTGTTCTAGTTTCTTATCTGACAAGTCTTAAACAGTATCCTGGTTAAATTCACTTGGCACTAAGACCAATTTGATGTTACATTTATTTTGACCTGGGAAACATATTTTGAAATAATGTCATCTTTTTGTTCACTGAGAATTTTGGACAAGACAAACAAATCACAATTTCAGAGAAAGGAATAAAATGCATTGAATCATGGACATAAAACTTTCACTTTTGTGAAATGTAAATTTACATCCATGGTGTATTTTTCTCATGTCAGATTTTGAAAACTAGAAACAATATTCTTTGTATGTATCAATTGAATTAATTTTAATTGAACAGAAACTTCTCTGATTTAATAAAACATATGTATCACCTAATCCAAAGTGCACTGCAGTCACCCCATGGGAGACACCTGTTCAGTGAAACTTCAGTGAGACCTCTGTTAAACAGCTGTTCCTCTCCCTTTTAGCAGCAACTGGCAGTGCCTTCAGCAGTTTGCTGACATCATGATTGCTACCATATTTTTGCAATGAAAAATTATTTCACATTTCAATTAATTTACCATTTAGACTTGAAAAGCTCAGTGATTTATTTTTGCTTATAAGAATTCAGAAAACAAGATAAATTTCCCTCACCCAGGCCTATTGTTTATTAACTTATTTTATGATCAAATGAGAACTGACACAGGACTTTTTGTTGTCTTCTTTGTTCCCTTGGAGAAGTAACCGAGTTGGTCAAAGATTTTATTACTTAATCATCCTTATGATCCCAAAGCATCATGAAAAATGTGTTTTGTTCACTGTCCTTAACCATCACGTACTTTTTTTCTGTAATAAAGCCCTTCTTGCTTTCTTTCGTCCCGATGTATTACTCAATTTGAGCCACCATCAAGGCTTGCTTGTATTTCAAGGCATGACTTGATGAGCCCTTTAAAGAAAAGATCCTTCATGGAAGGTGTTGGTACCCATCACAAGGTTCTAAATCCTCTTGTTTTCCCTTGTTGTGGTGACATACATGAGCAATCTGACAATTCTGTCACAATTACAACGTTAATTACAGCAGCATGTTAACTAGGGAGCCCATTTAGCGGAAGAGGCTTGTATGTGCAATGTGAAGCTAATGGTCTGATCCAACACGGTAGAGTTTGCATGTGTTGTACACATGATTCATGAAGGAGATCAAATGCTCAAATCACCGTGTCTTGCAATTCAAGTAGATATTAGAGCTTGCTGACAAATACAGGAGAAGAAAAAATTAGAGAAGTTACTGCTGTTTTGGCTGCACTTATAAATGGGACTGACGTGGTGGCATTCCCAGATAAACTCAAGGTTTTTAACGGCTGAGTAGGCTGGTTGGAATTTAATGCTATATGATTGACACCTTGTGCTCACAAGCCTTCTAGTGCATCATATTAACAGAGGGGAATATCTACAAAAGGACTAGAAACTAGAAACAAGAATAAGAAAGTTTGGTAATTGCACAACACTTGCCATCCTCGAGGATCCCAGAGCATTAAGCTGACACTGTAGAGGATGTTCCAGCATTCCTGAATTACAGCGGGAGTTAAAGCAGCCTAGACACCTCCCCAGGCTACACTGAACAAGAGTAAGGGGAAAACAAAGAAAGGCATCAGCTGCTTCTGCTTGTGTCTCATCTCCTACAGGCATCAGTAACTGTTGAGCTAGGGTATGAACTTTCTGACGATGCCTTATTGTCTCTGAAAAAGAGAAGCTCTTATGTTCTTAAATTGAATCCTTCTTAAAAGACACTCCATATTTAAATGTCTGAAGTAGTTCCAGGGAGACTTCATGCACTCTGCTTTCACAGAGAATTTTTTTTTTTTCACATTATGAGATATGCTTAGGGAGGGATTCTGCTTATCACATGTGAAAAAGCCTAAGATAATGATTTGGGTCCAATTAGCAGATGGGAAGAGCTGCATCCTAAGAGTTTAAGGTGAGAAGGAGGTATCAACCTGTGGAACTACTTGCTTCCTTGCCTTAAACACAGAAAAAGAGTCTATGCATCTAGCTGATACTGAGTATCGAACTTTCAGCCCAAAGTTGGTGAGATGAACATTGCCCCAAGCTTTCCTCTGTGGGGAAGTAGTGAAAAGCAGCTATTGTAGCTACCATTTGTATTTTACAGAGTGAAACTACATCTCAGTGCACCCTCAGGTGAGCCCTAAATAATTACCTTGCTTATACTTCCATTGTAACAAGAGTTCTGGCAGCTGGGGCAGCACTGGGTGATATCTGACAAGTTGCTTGGTCTCAGGATCTCAGTTTCCTGTCTGTACATCGGGGACAGCGATACCTATCTCATTCACAACCAAGAAGAAAATAGCAAATTCTGTAGATTACGTAGGTCTTAGCGTGTTTTGTAAAATCTGTGTGTGTTACTGCAAATACAGAATTTGAAGCAACTCTTATAAATTGTTATACTAGAAAGTAATAGAAGATAGAGGGAGGGCCCTTGTCAATAAGAGAAAGTAACTCGATGGGCTGGATCAAATCCAGGAATTAGTTGATTATGGATTTCTGTGTACTGGTTGTATAATTCAGTTACTGTGTATCAAGTACAGAAACCTTACCTCCTCTTTGCTATTTTCCTTGACAGGCTTAAGACAGAGGAAGATGATGAGGTGAGGAGGGAATTGGTTATATTTCCTTTCCTAGCCTTGATGAAACCAAGATGTTAAGAAAGATACTATCATTGTACAATTTGTTGATAGGGAGTAAGTCTGCAGACTCTTTCACCTGGCTTTTGTGTTTTAAGATCAATGCTTTTCTTTCATGCAAGGAATTAGTATATAAAATTATTGCATATGTTTCGGGAGGTGGTTTATTCATGTAAACATTAAGTGATACCAGCCTAGAAGCAGAGGTTCTATTTCAGTCGGGATCAGCTATCTTTTCATCCTCCCTGCCACAGAAAATGAAAATAATGTTTACTATATTTATCCTTTTGTATTAGATATTCAAAACTCAGATCACATTAGCAGCAGTTTTAGAAAGCACAGTGTTACAAAGGGAAAGTAAACTACCCAGCAGACCCCTATGTCCATGTAGGACTCAGCACCTCTGTTTTGAAAGCAGAGCAAACGACCTCACCCAAAGAAAAGCAGCATGTACTGAGCACTGAGCTCAGGTTGGCTAGGACCCAAGGCAGAAGTCTGACGGTGGTGTAAAGCCATGCCAATGTACCTGCTCAGCTCAGAGACAGTCTGGTCTTGGCAGCTCCGAAGTTGCTAGCTGGAGCTGGGCTGCCCCCGAGCTCGCTTGCCTGGTACACGCTTGCTCGGAGCTGCCCTGGACCTCTGCCTCTGCAGCTGATGCTGGTGGCAAGGTCGCGTCTGTCTGCCACCACTGCAGGAGGTCACTGGGAACAGTCGCACGAGGCCTTGCTGGGCATGGACTGCACTGCTGAGGGAGCCACTCTCTGCACCACAGCCCCCCCACGCTCCCTAAACACGGTATGTGTGGGGGTCTTTCAGCTACTTATGTTTCCATTTGTCAAAACTGTCTCAAAAGAATTTACCCACTGACAGGCTTGGGGCTGCGAGACTTCCTTTCTATTTAATCAAAGGTTTTTGATTCTCAGATGAATGATGCAATACTTGTTCCGTCAAAGCAAAGACTGTCTGAGTAATTACCTGAGTTGATGTAAGATCTGTTGTCAGGGGACTTTTATAGGGGTGTTTGACAACATAAGTGACAAAAACCACAGGAGCATGATCTGATAAGAAAACAGATTTTACCATACCACCCATGGGAGTAGTACAGAATTAAAAATATTTTTTCTAGCCTCAAGTCTGATTCAACTCATGTGGGTAAATGTGAAATTAGAAATAGGCTAGGATTTCTCCAAACATCAACAAATCCCATGTCTCTACATGGTTTTTTCCCCTCCATAGGGCAGGTTCACATTCCAAGATCTGCTACCGAGCCTTGTATTCCTAATCAGGTCTTATTGTTCCTGGTATCCTGCCATCAAAGTTGCCTCCAAAAAGTAAAATGAAGGAACAGCAAAACAAGCAATTTGAAGACTGCTAGGCAGTCTCCTGGGACCAAAGTCTCACTTGATGTGTATCACTTAAAAGAAATGTTGTGTAGTGTGGAAGAACATTCTTACAGTTAGCCTGAGGAACTAGCTTGGCAACAATAAAAAGATGCAGTTATACAGAGACTCATTTCTCTCCCTGTGCCTTCTAGGTGAAACAACTGAGGCTTCTTACACTGCTGAGAGTTTTAGTAAAAAATCATGCAATGGGGAGTGGCTCAGCAAGGAGGATGATAACATTCTCTGTTACTTTTCTAAGGTTTTAAAAGGCTCTGGCAAGGTAAAATGACATTTGGAAGGCAGAATCTGCCAGAGAATGTAACTTTTTTAATGGTATGCAAGGGATATTTTTTTAGGAAAAACATACCCTAAAAAAACTGGAAGCTGTTATCTGCTGATACAGTTCTGCTTCTAACACTAATGGTCTCGGTAGTTTTAGTACTGTGCCACCAGATCCCATTCTGACTAGCCCTCCAGCTGGTGTAAAAGTTCTATTTTATATTTGGTTGGTGTATTTATGGGGATGGGTAGGTGGCAACATTTTAACTCAAATATCTTTTAGCACAGAGTTTTAAAAGAGTATTTGGATATTGGTGAGGGACAGAAAGTCTTTGGCGTAGTACAGCAGGCTGTGTGGCATTTAAAACACATGGTGCGCAAGGCTAGCAGGAGAATAGTTTGGATGGGAGGCTGAGAGAAGACACGGGGGAAGTGAAAAGCTTTAGCTATGGGAGGAAAGTTAAGGACTTGAAGCATCACTGGCATGTAGGTGCAGTTCTGGTGCCTACAGCACAGTGTTGTGTGACGCTGAATCCCCAGAGAACTCAGCGCACCAAGTGAAGTGTGCCCATGTGGTTTGCCAGGTGCAGATGTGTGGGCTTGGCTGATTTAAGGCAACATGCTGAGCTGTCCTGTGGCCACAGCTGGAGTGTTGTGCTCACTGAGTATAACCCCTTGGGCACTGTAAGAAGGGAAGAACTTCACCCTTTTTAAGTGGAAAAACTTGATCACTGGAGCAGAAAACCCATATCCCACCATCTCAGCTGGTGATTTCAAATTACAGAGGGAACCTTGTCTTTTCAGCATGTAGGAGCTGCACAACCACATTACACACTGGCCCAGATGTCACAAAAAGTTCTGCAGCTCATTTGCTGGAGTCTCCAGAGGAACGGTCCAAAACTGCTTGTGTACGAATGCCCAGAGCAACGCAGAGCTGTACAGAAGTAATTTACAGTGAGCCTGCCTGGGCACAGCGCTAGTGCAGCTCCTTATGGCCTGGTTGCTTCGGGTTATTTCTCAGCAGGGCTGCGGAGCTGAAATAAGTGGAATGTTGGTAAGACCCCACTGCATTTAGTCCCAGCCCACCCAGCTTGCTCAGCGATATCTTTGCATCACACTGCACCGTGCCTTGCAGATGCACCCTGCGCACTATACTGTCTATTTGCCTATATAACTGAAGATTACACAAGGATTTAATAGACACTGCAGCTCTTAGGAGTAAGTAGGTACATCCTTTAATAAGAACCAAAAGTACATATTGAATAAAAGTATCATTTGCTAGTGATTTCCTGGAGTCGAAAATGTTCTGAGCTGTTTTTCAAAGGTTTGACAGATGGAGCTGCTATGATTTGCAGCATGGCCCAAAGTGCAGTAATGTTTCTGCCATTTGTA